>NC_092699.1:23348480-23483480 GCF_964275005.1 Diadema setosum | reverse complement strand
CAGTGTTCTGTGCTTCCCCAAGCTGGTTTCTAGATCAGTAAAACAATTCGCAGTCGCCTCACGCTCTTCGCCCGGTGGGGAAATACAACTTAAGAAAATAGACCTTTCGTGATAAAACGTCTAAGTTGTTTAAGAGCAAAGCAAAAGAATGATAAAGATATCAATGAAAATATAACATATATTTGTTTATATGCGATTAGGTATTTACATTTGGTGCCGCAGTGGCCGTTCCTAAAAGTAGCTATTGTCTCTAGCATAGGGAGCACTAGAAATAAGTGAGCGTTACTTTTTTTGTCACCTCTCACGTGAAATTGAAAATAAAGAATCGATTCAATTTACCCGGATTGCAAGAACGAACCTGAAGCACGGCACCTGGCAACCATAAACATGTCCTCTTTGAACACAATTATTTCTAATACCGATGAGGATTCACAAATTTTGGCATTTGAGGAATTGTCTTTCAAGTCAATACCTTTTTTTTTGTGTATGTGTTTTGTTTTAAGAACTCTGTTCTGGAGAAGATTAATGACGAAATCTAGAATAGCCGTCAACATGGCAACTGGACCCAGTTTGTTCCTCTTTCATACCCCGCCTGGACAGATACCTCTTCAAGACTAGAACTGCTACAAAGTCCTCAAACATGGCATTTGTTTCTCTCTTAATCTATCTCTCTCTCCCTCTATGCCTTTATCAAGAGAGGCTTCAATAACCCCCATGTAGGAAATAACAAGTCTTGTTTCTTTCGAGTGGTGGAGCACCCCCACCTAACCATACTTCACAGTACTACGAAAGTTTCTATGCTGAAGCCTAATTCATGTTGACGGATGGAGAAAGACTAAGAAAGAATAGGAAAGAGAGAAACACTTGTGTACCGCAGGTGGCAGTATTGGTATAGACAGATAAAATGGACACGAAATTTACATTCGGAATAACACATTTAAGTCGTTATTCTTTGTCCCAGTCTAATTTGTATTTGGTCACATAAATACGCCCCCTGTCCCTGTAATCTTTTCCTCCTTATCATAGGTGTGATTCGTATTTTTGTAAGAAACAGGGCATACATGAAGCGATCTGCTTCGAGAAACCAACATTGATGTTTAGAATAATCCAGCAGTTATCTTTTGGGGATTTTGTCGTCCCAAGAATCAGAAGATAATACTTCTGGATCCTTATACAGCACATGACAAAAAGGAATACTATTGATTCCACCAGCGTTGGTGAACACGAATGTCTTGCTCAGTTTTATTTTTTAAACGTCAATTTATTTGAATTTTGAGACCTCTCCGACAAGAGCTTCTAAAAAATATGATTAAAATTCAATCAGGACAAATTTCGGTGAACGGTGAATAGGGGAAAATTGCACGGATAAGAGTTATTGTTTGAATTATATCTTTGTAGTAAAGTGTGCGGTTATCATTCAGTCTGATTCGTCAGCTTGCCTCTTGAAAAATCCGCTTTGCATTGGTTCCATCCTCATGTCTCCTCCGAACCGCTTGAAGAATCCGCTCTGCATGGGTTCCATAATCGCGCTTCCTCCGAACCGCTTAAAGAATCCGCTCTGCATTGGCTCCATGTTTGCATTTCCTCCTCCGAACCGCTTGAAGAATCCGCTCTGCATTGGTTCCATGTTTGAATTTCCTCCGAATCGCTTGAAGAATCCGCTCTGCATTGGCTCCATGTTTGCATTTCCTCCTCCGAACCGCTTGAAGAATCCGCTCTGCATTGGCTCCATGTTTGCATTTCCTCCTCCGAACCGCTTGAAGAATCCGCTCTGCATTGGTTCCATGATCCCGCTACCTCCGAACCGCTTGAAGAATCCGCTCTGCATCGGTTCCATAATGCTTCCTCCGAATCGTTTGAGAAGTCCGGATGAGAGCGGTCTGAAGTCTAGAGCCTCACCCCCCTCTTCTTGATCTACAGCATCCTATAAGGGAACAAGAAAAGGAAAAATAACAAAACAACTTTGTTAGACACTATGGAAACAACGATTGCACGTGTATCAAGAAAAGAACCTGCCCTAAATGGAATACTGAATAATTGGATATTGGAAATGACATGATTGAAAAGACTAAAGTGCTTGAAGCCTATTTTGAAGCACAATGACGTTGATTGTACGTGGCTGCTAAAACGTGAAAGGACTGCTACGCAGTAGTTCACAGACAAGGTGGCACGTGCACATAAAAGAAGAAGACAAAAACAAAATCTGAACAGCAGGCACTGAGGGATAATTTGTTAGTATGTATCTTATCCCTCCGACAACATTATGAGACCAAAGTGAGCTTCGGGACTCGTGAGAACGCCATTAGCTCAATTACATTTTGTGCAGACAAACACAGAGATTTCTGCTATCTCGGGAGCCTGAACCCAGATTGAAGATTGGGATCACGTTCCAAATTAGCTTCGACTCTCGTGCGTCAGGGATGGAGCACGACCTTTCGACCGGGGAAGCCTCCTGCGTCGCTAAAGCTAAAACACAGTAAGACCTGTGCTCGGAAAAGCTCATCTTCCACCATTTGGAATTCGCTTGCTCGCAATAATATCAAAACCTCTGTGACCGATGCGATTTGCTGGGATAACGAGTTGTTTCGAAGTATTTAGAGATCAAAAGTGTGAAATGATAAAAGTCGGGTGTGCCCGACTTTTATTCCTGGAGCGTCCTCCCCGTTCAGTAGTAGGTATGTAGAGAGCTGCTAAAGCTAACAAGTGATGATGGAATCGTGCCCAAACATTATAAAACAAGCTACATGCATTTCACTCGCGCAATGGGTAACACAAAGGCCCGATATATTGCAATCGGTGTAATCGAACATAAAACATGACGTAGCAACCACAATCGAGTAAGCTCTGAGATAGTAGTACTTCAGGTGAAGCTTTTTGGCTGATATATCTCATTTTCGTCGTTACCCAACTGGAATCGTGTTACTACGGCGTAGTTTCACACATTTTCTTATGCAATTTGTGTGTATTTTAGAGCAACTGAAATCGACAGTTCTGCAAGCATAATTATGAAAATGCACGGCCATCGTGCGATGCCTGGCGTAGGGCGCCACCAAGTGATAGAATCAGTTAGCCCTTTTAGTTCAAAGGCCACCAAACTTTTTTCAAAACCTCTCTCTTGAAAGTGATTTGAAGAATCTTACTTAACAGCGAGTATGACAGGAATATATGCATTTCACTCTGCAGTATATATACCTGACTTATCTTTACAAATTATATAAATTTTCCTTGTTTCACTGATATCGTTCTTATCTCTTGTTGAAGCTTTAACCAGATAAAGCTGAGGGTATAACCTCGAATCTTGTCATTTCTTGATGTACCTACAGAAAATGAAAACTTCAAGATAGAATAAAGAATCGACGTGACTCTTTTGGTTTCTTTCTCTCTTTTGTTTTGTTTTCATCAATCGCTGATTTTATTGTGGCATATAGGTTCTCCAAAATCGAAGATTTTCGAATTCATAAAGATTGACAATCGCGCGGATCAAAACTGTCATCAATTTGAGACGAATCTAGCGGCCTTGATGTCGCATTTATGGACGAAACAATCAAAACAAGATGAGCAATGGAAAAAGCTCCACGTCTGCTAAAAGAAGAACGTATAGACCGAACAAAACAAACAAACAAACAAATCAAACCGGCAAAATGTTGTTGTTGTTCCTCGAGAATGGAAACCATGATACAATGTTTTGTTTGATTTTTTTTGTGTGTCCACATCCAGCATCATTCTTCAAGATTTACTTCCAAAAAACCGACCGTTCCCGGTTACAATCTGTTATATAAGGGCTGTCCACTCGAAAGCCTCTCCCAGGGTGACACAACGTTCGGAGAGACTAAAAGTGCCATGAGGGCAGGCAGAGATTATTCTTTATATCGAAATCACCAAACAGGCAAAGTACAATTTCCTTTTTTTCCCAACTGCGTGATCTGCGGGTAAACTTCAGCAGAGAGAGAGAGAGAGAGAGAGAAAAGCTCTTCTGCCGATTAGAGCACACAGCCGCGGCCGACTGCGCGTTGATGAATGTCACAGAAACGTTTTGCCAGAATGAATGAACATTCCCTGGACGTGACAGGCGCCTGATTGAACCTCTAAATTTGAGGTGCAGTTGATGTTGAAAAAAAAAAGCAAAGATCGTGACTATCGTCAGACTGACATTACACATTTGGCAAATGAGAAATGACTAATATGCCTACTCGTATTTCTTTTCTCTCTTTTTTATTTTTATTTTTATTTATTTATTTTTTTTTGGGGGGGGTATACATCAACATGAGAAATGATTGAATATCACAGTCGTTCAATCAATATTGAAGTACATTCCGATGCTACTTTGTGTACTTTTATGTTTTCATTCACACTTTTGATGCAACTTCGTCATGGCAGATGATAGACATGTACGTTTTTGTTTTTTTTTGGTTTTTTTTTTTTACAACGGTCGATTTTCATTTTATTTATTAAGCATTAGTTGCATGCACCTACATATCAAACCATAATAATACACATTTGAAAACCTCGTTTATGCAGAATGAACTTACAGGTTACAAAGCACTGGTACATTAGACATCAGTCTAGAATCTGTCGTCTGAAAAAACATTAAATTTGCCGATGAAGAGATAACGAAACTTTACAAAACGCCTGATGTGAAGTATGGACAAGGTGTACAAACATTTTCAAGAAGACTGACATCGCGCTTAAGCCCTTATTCACTCCTCAACTGTATTCTTGTCTTATAATACTTTGGGTTTACGGTCCTATGTATAGATCCCCAGTCCCCACCCCTCCCAGTATCCCCGTTTCCTTACCGCGACCCATTTTCAAGTCGAGACCGCACGCTCTCTAGCCAGTCTTTGCAACATGATACGAAATCGATAACCACCTTAACACCCTACATTCTGGCGGTGATATGCCACCGTTGAGCGCGTCGTCGATCCACTGGGTCCATTTGTCGCTCTCTCAACGGCCGACGTTCTTCAAGTGGACGGAAGGCCGGTGAGATCATTCTACTAACCACCCCCTTTCAATATTCTCAATCATGCCCATCAGATGGCATACTACCCGACTCTAAGTGGTCATTCCCATTTTCTACTTCTCTTTTTCATTCTTTAGTGCAATTTCATTCTCATTTGTTTCCCTGTCCTAGCTGACCGTTCGAAAGAAGGTTGTTTGACCTGCAGGTTCATGACAGGCGTTAGTAACTTGGGCATCTTATGGGGTCCCGTCAACACTATGTAATGAGCTGACAGAGCTCATGAAAATGGCAAAATGGAAAAAAAAAAACTCAAGTCAGATGAGATCTGAAAAAAAGACAGATCGCCAAATTACATAAACCTATATAATAATGCAAACTCAGAATAAAACAACTTGAGGCGCAGGGGAAAGAAAATGTCTACCCCACGAAATGTAGATCACGTTAGACAGCTGAGATTATATATATGACAAAATGAAAACTGCATATTTCCCCCTTTCCATGAACTCTCTTTTTAACACCCCTTGTTTAGATTAAATTGAAGATTGAGATTACATGAGGTATAAGATTTAGTATCAAGACAAAATGCGTGCATTATCACAGCCAAAGGGAATAAAAACTAGACTTAATTTCTTGGCAAGTTATCATGAGCAAACGGCGGGACAGTGTTCAGCCATTGTTTTATTCAATCAGATGCTTTTTATGGATTTACATAATCATGGTAATACAAAGGTTCCAGCAGATAATCTACTCCATTAAAATGTAGAAAATTATCCCTGCATCATTCGCAAACTGAGCTTCAGAACGAAAACAATAACAAATCATAGAGCACTCTTACTGATTGTTTATTGGCGGCATATAGTTCCTTTTTTATCAAAGCGGGTACAGTGTTAATCCTAATCATGGCTCGCGGTTATGACACGATGTGAAGAATATAAAAATCCTTGAATCTATCTTTCCTCTTTTCTCTCTATTCAGGTGTGTTTTAAGAGTTACAGATCTCCCACGAGAAAAATTGTGTTCCATATACTTGTTAATCCTAGATTCAGAGTATGATTTTATTCATGGCAAATTTATCACTTTTTGTCTTTGCATAAAATAATGCAGTAACATTCCTTCCTCCATATCTCTTCAATATTTCATGGATATATTGTTCTTTTTTCTTACTAGAGAAAACGCTGATATCATATATTTTCGAAGTGATAATTTAAAAAAAAAAGTAACGCCGCAAACCCAACTACATGCTATGATTTATGTTTTACTAACTTGGCGGAAGAAAGAGTTCATTATTTTCCACAACTCTCTTCAGTTGGTAAAATTACTCGAAGTATCGACAATCCTTTGTCCCTTTGCAGGAAGTTTCAACCTTTAAAAAAGTTAGGTGTTGTGTCTGATCAGGACAACGTTCAAGAGAAAAATGTAGCGCCCCGAAACTGATCAAATGAAATCACGCTCACAGAAATGCAGTCAGCGAGCACAGGGAAAGGGTAAGAGAGTAAGGGACGATTTCGAAGAAATATCCGGGAAAGAAGGATGATACTAGAGACGAGACCATCAGGGATGTTGAGAGGGCAGGCGAATAAGTGATAGCAGTTTAGTTTTAACCCATTCTATATTGAACTCTGAAATACCCACATACGTAATTCGCAGGCCACAAGGTTCCCGTAAGGAATGGGTTAATATAATAGAGCCATGCTTTGTACATCTAGTTGCAGTACGAAGGCGCACCAAACCTTGTAAAATAAAGAAAAATTAGGCAAACATACAGCTGAAATTCAATTCAATTCAATTCATTTATTTTCATTCTTCTTCGTTTTTCTTTTTCAACAAAAACATAACACAAGATAAATCAGGTTTTACAATGTACATCATAAACAAAGAACATTTGCCTTTGCAATTAATAAATGGTATCAATAAACATAAGAACGCATAGTGGCAAAAAAAAAATAATAATACAAAGTCATGCTTCAGTTGAAAAAAAAAGGAAGAAAGAATAGAGAGGTCCACTAAAAAGCAAAGCTTGTAGATTGTGAACCACTTATAAAACTTATGAATTACTTATTTACAAACACTTGTGACAAATATGATATACGACAGGACGGGACAAAACAGAAGAAACACAACAACATGACACAACTTGCCAGAATAGATGAAAAAAGATAGAAGAGAGAATGCCTACACGCTGAACGAGGGAAATGGAACAGGGGATGGTAGAGAATGTGCTTCATAGAGTTGGTGCTGCATGCAGCTGAGCAAGGATTGTAATGGGTACTTCTTTACGTAATAATGAATTCAGTGATTGAATAATTAGTGGGTGGATGATGAACCCTGAGGTTAACGAAACCTATAGCTAAGGAAAAAAAAACATATCAGGGAGGATTTAATAAAAAAAAAAAAGTTTCAACTTGCGCTTAAAATAATACAAAGATGGGGAATTTTTTATTTCACAGCTCAGTGAGTTCCAAAATCTAGGACCGGTGTATATAAATGTATTCTGAGCCAATAAAGTTCTCAGGAGGGGTAAATGAAACTCATGAGATTATCTAATGGGATAATCATGAAAAGACTGGTTCCGTGGGAACATTGAATTAGAAATACTGGGAAGTGCATTTACATTGTAATTAAACATAAACTGACCAAGTTGAAAAAAAAAATACAAATCTTTAGTTTTCAAAATCTCATGTTTAGTAAATAATGGCTCTGTATGGGAACGTGGCGGGACGCCACAAATAATACGAATAACCTTTTTTTTTGTAACAAAAGTAATTAATCTAGTAAGTTTTGATGGGCACTACCCCACGCTAGGAGTCCGTAATTAAGATAAGGTAAAATCAGAGAAAAATACAACGTCAACAAAGAGGACAATGGAATATGAAACTTGAGTCTATTAATAATACCAATATTGCGTGAAATTATTGTACTAATGTTTGTAATATGCGGCCTCCACGAAAGTTTATCATTCACTGTGATACCAAGGAATTTTATATGAGAAACTCGTTCTAACAAAGTGTCATCAGAAGCAATACCTGTGCCTAAATCTTCTAAAGAAATACTAAAAAGCATATACTTAGTTTTCTGAAGATTAAGAGATAATTTATTAGCTCTTATCCACTGAGTTACTTTTTTCAATTCGGAATTAACGATGCGTACAAGAGTATCTGGATTTTGGTGAGAAAAGAAAATATTTGAATCGTCAGCAAAAAGTATAAATGAGAGTATGTCAGATGATCTGCAAAAGTCATTAATGTAAGTGATAAAAAGTAAAGGTCCTAATAAACTACCCTGTGGGACGCCACATTTAATGAATTCTAAACTCGATCTGTACTCGTTCAGGGATACATATTGTTTTCGGTTTTGTAAGTAACTCCTGAACCACTCCAAGGCCTTCCCGCGTATTCCATAATGAGACAGTTTATAAAGTAATATTTCATGATTAATTGTATCGAAGGCCTTGGAGAAGTCCAGGAAGATACCAATAAAATGAGAATGATTATCGATAGTGTGCGCAGCGTGGTCAATAAACTCTAAAAGAGCATGAATGTTTCTGACGGAACCCAAATTGAGAATTTGTAAAAACATTATGCAAATTCAGAAAATTAATTGTTCTTGTAAATATCAATTTTTCCAATATTTCAGATAAAGATAAAGCAAAGAAATAGGTCTATAAGTACATATATCAGAATCATCTCCTTTTTTTGAATAAAGGGAAAACCTTAGCTATTTTCATAAAATCAGGAAAAACACCACTTGATAAGGATTTATTGAAAATATATAAAAGTGGGTCAGCAATTGAAGATATAATTCCCTTTAAAATAAAATTACTGATATCGTCATAACCGGCACTTCGCTTGTTATTCATTGCGGTAACAATATCTATTATTTCATATTTTGCTGTTGGAACAAAAAAAAAAAATAGAACTGGAATTGGATTGACCTAAGAATTTAGAAAAATGTATATTTGACTGCGGTATTTTTTCTGCCAAATTCTCTCCAATCATTGAAAAATAAGAGTTGAAAATATTGACTATATCATTGGGATCTTCAAAAACTTTATTATCATGTCTTATTTTTATAATTTCTGATTTCTTTTTTGATATATTCATAGCCTGCTTCAACACTTTCCATGTATTTCTTATATCATGTTTATATTTTTCTATTGAATCATATAATATTTTATCTTTTCCAACCGTATAATCTTCGATGAAATATTTTTATACGAAGTGTATTTATTTTTTGACTTCTCAGTTTTTTTCATTTTGAATTTATAATATAACCTATTTTTCCTATTTATTGAACGAAGAAGAGATTTTGTAATCCATGGTAATTTGGGGGAAGTTTTATAATTAACTGACTTTTCTTTTATTCTGGGAATATATTCATCTAAATGTCTATTAATTATCCCTGAAAATTCTCAAACGATACATTTATATCATCATTATCATAAACACAAGACCAATCACTATCTAGGTTAGCACCAAGGCTAGCCAAATTTTCTGGTGTAGCTCTACGTCTGAATGAAGAAGAATGAAACTTATTGACACAGTGTTTAAGGCCAAAACATGCTATAATGGGGAAATGATCAGTAATATCAGATAAAATTATAGAAGAATTTAAAATCTGCACAGAATTAATAAAAATACTATCAAGGAGGGTGGCGGAATGATTTGTAACGCGAGTTGGCTTCGAAATTAATGGCTAAAAAGAAGCTGACAAAAACATTTCAAGAAAAGAAAACATTTCGAGAAAGAAAAATGCTGCTCGACAATTTTCTTTCCCCGATCCCTGGCAGCCCATCAAACCTCCACCTCGTAGCCGGTGAGATTTTTTTTTTCTTCAGTGTAGTCTGTTGACATGCAATGTGGATTCTATGTATTTTGTGACACTGCATACAACGTGGTCATCAAAGAAGTGAACACATAAATGCCCGCAAGATGAGGTAACGCATCCTCAAAAAGGTAAAATTCAAACCTCCGTATAAATTATGATGGGATTGGGGAAAATTTGTTCGCGAGGTTCAAATCAAAACGTATTTACTTTCCGGGTTTGACATGGAGGGCTTTAAGGCATGATTTTCCTTACATCAAGTCATTTTTTTGAAAGATGAGGGAGTGAGTATGAGTGTGTGTGTGAGGGATTGAGAGAAAAAAATGAGATAAAAAGTTGAAGTTTCTGGAGTGCAAATGTGTTTAAGGTCAATATTGACTCCTATGGCAAGCGTATCGAGGTGAGTAAATGGAAGGTTATGTCAATGTCACCTTATCAGTTTTGTACACTTCCACGTTGGTAATGTGAAGAGTATCTTACGAGCAGAGAGAATTTTTGTCGTGTTGGCGGAGACGTTGGTATCTTCAACAGCATTCAGTCATCACTTAAAAATTTGCAATCTCTCGAATCATCCTCAAAAGAGGATCAACTGCCATGAACTACCATAATAATAATGATAACAAAATCCAACAATTTCATTCATTCCGCATTTTGTGTCACAGTTACGCAACTTGGGTCTAGTTCAACACGGTACAACGATCAATTCATAAAAGAATATATAATTTTTTAACCTATCTTTACAGTTGCAACAATGATTCGTAACAACTTAAAAGTTATTTATCGAAATATGTTTAAGCAACTCATTGCAATGCGTGACACTTTTATTTTGCCCCGTTCAGAACGATCTCGGTAACAGTATAACATAGTAGACCGAGCGTTGGTTTATTCTTGTTGCGTCACTTCCGATCGTCACTCATGTCTGCAATAGCACGTACCAGGTTCCTGGTAATTACGCTGACCCGAGTGGTATCTGGATGGATAAGGGAAGTATGCGTGACTTAACCCGTTAACTCCGAAACGGGTCAATTCTCCCTATAGAGACAGAGCATCGGTAGATTCTGTAGCCGTAAACAATGGCTTAACTTGATCTTACGCTCGGTCACGATGTCAATTTTTTCGTTGCACTTGTCACGTCTACTAAACGCGGCAAAGAGGATACGAGAGGAGGGGAGAGTGCCTTTTTCATGTTTGTTTTGGGTTTGCTCTACTCGATCCTTGAAGAGTATAGTAAGGAGGGAAAAAACCCCAAGTGAGAATGGTAAGTGCTTCGAAGTGATTGTTTTGCTGGAAAGACACGTTGGTGACATTTTGGTTAATGGTTCGCTCCTTTTTCAGATTGTTGTGTATCAGGGTTTTTGGGGGTTTTTTGTCAGTGTGTCCGTAAAAATTGATTGTGTAACACGGTTTCCACATTCGGCGATTTCCTTCTTTTCTCAAAGAATTGAACAGAATACCCGCTTTTGCGCGCGCGCGAGTGTGTGTGAATATTGGTAGATATGTGCAGAATCGTTCTCGAAAACTGGAAAAAAAAAATACGCTTGTTTCTTTGCTTTTTTTCCCAGGAACTTTTGAAACCACTTGTCATGGAACATGACAGCATCACAAATGTTCGTTCCTGACTCCCCGGGCAGCTAAACACAAAGCACGTAACAATATCCTGCACCAAAATCCCAACGTTTGTCTGAACTATACCCAAAACATTACGCTGCTATAAAACGCATTAAGGAAGCACAATGTCTGCTATTGCCACTTATAACGAGGAATGTATATCTCTCAGCTCCATTAGTCATAGTACGATCAAACATTAGTTCACTCTTTTTCACTTTTCATTTTCACGCCTTGAAAAGGAATTAGGAAAGGCAATTGCCATCATAATGGTCGTTTGTATGCTTTATAATCCATATAGAGGGTATCCCGTAACGCAATATTTTTATGTAACGGAAGGTAGTGAGGCGTTAAATGGTTTTGATTCCTCTTAACGATCGACCAACTCTTAAAATTCTACGTGTATAATATTCATCACTCCGAAACA
The DNA here is from genome assembly GCF_964275005.1 of Diadema setosum. Classification (NCBI taxonomy): domain Eukaryota; kingdom Metazoa; phylum Echinodermata; class Echinoidea; order Diadematoida; family Diadematidae; genus Diadema; species Diadema setosum. Next base: position 23,471,664 of record NC_092699.1, on the reverse strand, counting down.
TTACGGTATTTTATTCCTCTGTCAAATCATTTTTCATCATCCATTTAATTCTCGACATTGCCAGTCATTGAACTTACACATACACACGCCATCTACCTCCCCCCCCCGAAAAAAACAAACAAACAAACAAACAAACAAACAAACAAAGAGAAAACAAAGAAACCAATCAATAACTCTAGAAGACGCCAATGGCCAATGAGAAGCAAGTTTTTCACATGGTTTCATCTATCAAACAAAATTGCAAAGAATTCTTTATGAGTATTTTTTGAGATACCGTCTGTAAGTACTGATCCCCCCCCCCCCCCTCTTTACAACAACAGTAAAAAGGTACAAGGTCGGGTCGACACATGAATCGCCAAATAGATTTTCCCCATCACTCCAAAAGTGTGTCTGAAGGCGTAGATATCCTACATCATTTACCGCGAGTCCACAGCCTTGACCTGTGTCGATACACCATACAGATAATGGTGGTCATTATTATACGAGACGATCTCGACCCGTTCGCCTCATGCATACCAAAGTGGTAGATCAAAGCGCCTGAGTGCCGCTGTGGTGTGTCTCGTCGCGATGTTGGACCTCGCGCAGAATGGCTAACAACTTGTGAGTATATGTGATCCTTTCGCTTCCAATATCCAAGAAAATGTACAAAACTTTACTGGTTGGGAATACACAAAATTTATGATCGTGTTATTTTCTTTTTCTCGATCTCAAGGCCGTTCCCTTCTATTACCGTGTTTTTTTTTTTCGATGGAAGTGTCCAATTAAACTTCCTAAATCTGTTATCAGATTAGTAAGCATACCTATAAGTTATACCCTGAAGTTTTGTTGTTGTTTTTGGATTTTCAGGTTATTACTTAGTACCTACTTTACCTATATTCTTTTGTTTGTTTTTGTTTTTTGTTTTTTTCTCATAGGATTCCTCCTCAGGCTCTGTCACCTTAAAGGTACAGTTTACCATTGGGAGCAGTGATTTAAAAAATGTTCGAGATATCACATTTGATACATATGTGTATACAGATCAGTTGTATCACAAAACATCCTACCATGTAAAAATTTTGTAGTAAAGCCAAAAATATAAGGAGATATCACTATTTTTTTTCAATAAACCATAATTGTATACGGTTTAGTCTAGAAACATTGTTGTTATAACAATTGTTCACATTGTGTATAACAATACTCAACGTTAATTATACAGATTCATTTTTTACATTGGTTGTTTCTATCCCTAACTCACATTTAAAAACTATTTTCAAGCACTATAAAGCTGGGTTTTTTTTTTCCTCTGCAAATGGTGAATTATGTCTTTAAAGTATCCCCCTCTATATACAGCCCTTCAGTCCACACCCGCTTGCGTGGAATTTAGGTAAGGACAATATAATTGCTGACAATATTGGAAAAATGATATTGCACCACACAGCACTATCATTCAGTGTTTTTCCCCTCATATCATTATGGGTTACAGCTCGTTATTCCGAAGGTTCGTTATTCCGAAGGCTCTTCAGTCCGAAGATTCCTTATTCCGGAGGTTCGTTTTTCCGAATTTCATTTTCGGATGAACAAATCTTCAGAACAACGAACCTTCGGAATAACGCCACAAATGTTCGGATTAATGAACCCTTTTTCATTTTCGGATTAACGAACCTCTAGGTATAGGGAATTTGCGTGTCTCGGATTAACGAACCTTCGGAATAACGAACCTTCGGAATATCGAACCTTCGGAATAACGAACAGCACCCATTATTATGATATGGCTATTAGTCAATAGGGCTTCTGAAAATGTAGGCAAGAGAAAACAAATATAACAAAGCTTGCGATTGGTGTCCATGTGCCCCCGAAACCGACAAAAGGCCGCAGGGATTTAATTTCGAAAATTAAGATTTGAAAATTTGGGGTCAAGAACTTTCTTCAAAGCAACCATCAAAGTTGTTGAATATGCGAAATTGCAAATTTCTGAAGAAGCAACTAATCTACCATCTAAAGCTAAAGTTTTGAAGCATTACATTGCGTAAAAGTAACGGTTCTAGCATTTGACATATAAACTAATGTATTTTCGGCCTGACATCATTTTCCCCCTCCATTTTCCATCGATGAGGCCCATAAAAGTCGCCAGCGACATTGATACTTTGCATTATCATGGATAGAACGTTCTGAATGTGGTATTAATTTTCTGGATAAACATGATTATAGCAAAGTGCCTGCTGGGGAGCATGAAATTGCTTTATTGCGTGCACAAAGTATAAAGCAGACCTAAGCTTACCTTTTGCGTATGTGTGTGCGTGTGTGTGTGTTGAAAGAGATGTTGTTATAGAGTCGATGGATATAGTATTTTCAAGGAACGTCCAATTCAAATAAATCATATATCATTTAAAAAATTGAGAATCTTATCACTTACGATCTGACCTGAACATATAAAAAGATACACTTATCTGGCAATTTTTCGCGCACTTTGTGATGCTCCATCTATAATATAATTCGTGAGTATACTAGGGGGAAAAACAAAGATCTTTCCCGAGCTGCCATGCTCTTTGGTGAACCTTCCGGTATGAGTCATAACGACCTTTTAACATGCTTAATATGTTTATTTCTCTTCCCGCTCGTTCATGCCAGACACGCGTCGATGCATACACGTCGTTTGCAAGCAGACTGAATAGATCGTTTAGCGAAGTGGCTGTGACGTAACAATATTAATTGTCAAAAATAGTGAGCCTTAATTGGTTTTTATGGAAAGAGTCATTACCAAGGATATGCCTTCAAATAAGAAGGAACGTCTTCCCTTAATGTACTCTTCGAGAATTACCAGAATTAAAACGAGTCATAAATCGGTGCCCCAAAAGAGAGGTGCATTACATCTTTAAGCAAATTTAATGCCACGTGACGTCAAAGGCTGTTTAGTGAACATGTTGTTATACAAAATCCCATTTCCCCCTATATTTTGACTTGTACTTTATTATTTATTTTTTCCCTTTTGGTATGACAGCCCTCGTGTTTGGTCTACTGCCCTCACATGACTTACAGCAACCAATCTCAATCCGGTAGCCAGTGTCGTACATTCAAGGGCAGTAGCAGATAACTTGATAACTTTCTAACTTTGACACTTACAATACTTATACAACTTTATGGCCGATATTTCACATTTTCGTCGTTACCCAACTGAAATCGTTTTATTTTTATCAAGTCATTACAGCGTTGCAATTATCACACATTTCTTGTGCAATAAGCGTACATTTTGGAGCAAAAATCGACAGTTCTGCAGGGATGGGAGAACTCGATTTTCACTTTAATGTACTTCCTCCTTTCATGGGCCGACATGTTGACCGATTTCCGAACAGAAGCCGTAGAGAGGTAAATGCAAAGATGGTGAACTTGCTTCCCTGCAGGACGTACACCAAGCCCGTTTTCTTTCTTCCAAGTCTAACCGAGACAGTATTTTCGCCTCGGTGAAAGTGTATCCATTTTTCTCGGACAAGGAGGCGTCGCTAAAGAGGAAGGGATTGTAAGGAAATCTGCTATAGATGCTGCCTGGCCACTTGAGTTCGCCTGAGATGCCCTTCTCGGAAGGCCATCGCGCACTATTACCTGCGACTGCGATTCGACAATAGAAAGAGGAAATCCACCTTTTGGACTAGGTCAGGTAGACTTTAATATTAGCCTAAAATTGAATGAACGGAGCAATGGATGTTTCCTGAAAAAAGCAAAAGAAAGTAATATATAGATATAAAAATTATGGAAATTTGAATCTCCCTTATGTTTTCATTAAATAGCAGTTTAGCGATCACAGTCACATACGTTTTCTACATAAGAAGATAATCGCTACATAATCGCTTCACAATGCGATTACCCATTTTAAAAACCACACTGAATTTCTTACTCGTTAAAACAGGATTGTTCTAGTATTTCATCGATGACAAATGAAAGGGTTATTAGGTGCTGATTCATTGACAGAAAGAGTCTGATTGTGTTATGATGCGTTTACGTTTACAAAATAACATCTAAGTTTGAAGCTGTGATAAAATCTCTTATTTTTGTAAAATGGTGTTTTGCGTACATCAGTCATGTTACTTCCTGTATCTATATGAGTGTGGCTGTATCACCGTTTCACGAAAGCATGTTAAACTTCAATATTTCCCCGCTTTCAGGCTAAACTTAATGTAGCTCTAACTGTTTCGATTGTTTGAGTTTACTCTTATTCATCAAGCTCTTCTTGGCTATGTCGTGAATCTACAGATAGCATTTCTATCCAATCATCATAGCAAGCCAATAAGTTGGGTTGGAAAACCTACGAACATAGAGAAAAGAGGAGCGTAAAATCGAAGACGGGCTGAACAGAGAGCGGCTATAATATCACCTTGACATTCTTGGTAGCCTCTGGTGTGAATAGCTGTCCCCGTTGCTGCACGCCCGCAGGGCCTGGCAGATTGGACATCGGGGTGATTAAAATGCGTAGCCTTCTCAAAGTCAGTTGAAAAAAAAAAAAAAGATATAAAAGTTGATTCCGGGAAAGGGTATCGGATGCGAACAGGTTGTCGAAAAAAAAAAAAACCCAACAACAACAACAACAACAACAACAACAACAGACCCAATACAAAAATAAGTAAACTAAAGAAAGCAGCTCTTACTTGCATTTTCCCACTTTTCTTCTTTTTGCTCGGTGTCTGCATGGGGAGGGGGAAGGGGGACGGGGGTTGGGCTGGGCTCACGTTCGCTTTAAATGGAAGATAAACCCCAAGAACAATGTGGATTGAGTGAAAGCAGCAACATTAGTAGAACACATCAGTGAAAGTTTGAAGAAAATCGGACAATCGATGCAAAAGTTATAAATTTTTAAAGTTTTGGTGTTGGAACCGCTGGATGAGGAGACTACTAGAGGTTATGACGTATGAGTGGACTACAATATCAAGAAAATATAAAGAAAATACTACAAAAATCCATTTTTCATGAAAATTACAAATTCCATCAACTTGATATTGACATATGTTAGGGGTAGCAATCATTCCCCCTGCTTTCTGAAAGCGGTTGGTCCACTGCTCTTTCATAATTCTAGAAAAGTGAATTTTTGTGGAATATCCTTTATATTTTCTTTGTATTGTTGTCCACTCATACGTCATATCCTCTAGTAGTCTCCTCATCCAGCGGTTCCAACACCAAAACTTTAAAAATTCATAACTTTTGCATCGATTGTCCGATTTTTCTCAAACTTTCACTGATGTGTTCTACAAACGTTGCTGCTTTCACTCAATCCACATTGCTCTTTGGGTTTACCTTCCCTTTAAACATAGGACCGGACCGTTCCAGAGGTTGAGTCGAAGGTAAATTTCGTCACAACAATATTTCCTAGGCTCTGATAGAGCTGAAAGATGCTATATACTTGTGCAATCATTCAGTGGACATTAAGATAAACTCAGTGAATACTTTAAATTTCAGCGGGAAGGTATTTTGAGATAAAGATTTAGATTGCCAAAGTATTGTGCCACAAGTCATCTGCAAACGATAACAGGATACCTGTCAGAGATGAAAAGTTCCAGCAAATTATTCATTTTTTTAAATTGATATACCCAACGTTTTCGAGAGACTATTTTGCCGAGAAAATAGTGACCGTATGCCCCACTGAAGGCCACCCTTTAGATCTGTGACGAAACAGGAGAGGCATCGTTTGCTTTGCTCAATTACTCACGTGGAACATCGAGAAAAACAAATGAAGATGAGCATGAGAGTGAAAACTTCATCACCCTGTTGTCAAGCGCGTTTTGGACAGAGAATGCTGATATTGACCATTAAGAAATATACCAACACTAGAGGACTAATCTACACGAATCTACACAGATTTATCTCGAGAGTATCATTGGATATGAATGATATTCTCGAGATTAATCTGTAACAGGCTCTCTCTCTATTATTTTCACTCACTCTCTCTCTATTTATCTATCTATCTATCTGTTTGTCTATCTATCTATCTATCTATCTATCTATCTATCTATCTATCTATCTATCTATCTATCTTTAAAGATCAAAATTGACGTCATGAATACGAATCAACCCGTTAGATTATCGCGGATAGGACACACTACCATCTCTCTTCCGTTCTTAATCTACGTGTATATACCTGTTTCTTTCTCTTCTCGTATTCTCTTTTCAACATTGGCTCCATTGATCGCAGAGATTCGTATATTCCAAGTGAATTATATCAGAGAGAGAGAGAATGGGGTGGACAGCAGCGCGCTCAAACATGCCAAATCAACGGTCAGTGACGGACGAGCAGCGCCGACGTTAAGTAACGCAATCCGTCAAGCGGCTAACTAACCTCAATGAACTGACGCTTTTTAATTTCACAATTTTCACGGCTTATCGCCTGGTTGCAGTGACGACAGTTTTCTTCATTTCCTTTTTCATCTCTCCGTCTCTCTCTCTCTCTCTCTCTCTCTCTTTTTGCTTATCCTCCGGGCATATAATTCCATTTGTTTAGCTAACGCAATTATACGCTCTCAGGTGGGAACATCACCTGCTGTCCTGTATTAATGAAAACTTGTAACCCTCATGGTAGAATATAGGTACATGAATAGTATAACTAGAACAGGATTTCATCAAATAATGTATTCAGTTTATGGTCTTTCTTTACTAAAATACAAAGAATATCATGCTCTAATTATCTCCACAATCATCACAAATAGAAGTGTTTCGTATGCTGAGTATCATGCATGTTTCTTTATGAACCTTTTCTCTCTCTTTTGCGTGACATACCATGCGAGACTAATATTCGAAATTCAATCTTCCAGAGCTCCTGGGAGACAAGAGAGAGAGAGTCAAGATCTGGATCTCTCACAACTTTGCTACTTTAAACTATGAGAGATGAAATGAGAGGGAGAAAGATATACGAGAGATTCCACTGCACGTGGTTTGCTTTTTCGCTATTTAAGTGTATATAGGGGAAAAAGAGCAGAGAATGAAAGAAAAATAGCTAGAAAAAAAAACACCTATGTATCGTTGCATTTAATTCAGAGTCATATAATTCTCTGTGATCCATGCCGACCGCGGTAGAGGGCGTACTTTGTCGAGGTGGCAAAGATGGCGACGAGTAAAACTCTAAACTATGAAAACTTAGCTTACACAAATTATTACACGTGAGCTTATACAGCGTGGCTTCTCGCAGTCGGCATTGAGAAAAATAAGGAGCGGATTCTAGGTTTTATTTTTGTTTGTTTCTTCTTCTCTTTTTTTTTTGACGAGTAAATCCGCAATTCCGACCTGAATTTATGGCGGGTGGTTATCACTTACAAGGGAGTAAAGAAATCGGCTCCCGAGATGAGAATATGCGTCCTCATAATAACGGCGAGAAAATGTCATCCCGTTGGCTAATACCCTTATAGACTGCTTTGACATTTTCAGGCAAAAGTCGGTTTAACCCCATTGCATAATAATTTCCAAAGTATTTTTTTTTCTTCATATTAGTGAGCAACTGCTATTGACTTTTTCTGAGTTGATTTCCACTCTGAATGAGATGATAGCTATTAAAGTGTATAGCGGTCTAATTTTCTACTCAATTTGAGGTTAAGAACGGCATCTGACTCGCATCTGCACCCTCTCTCTCTCCCTCGCTTTCGGAACGTGTCGAAATCAGAACACGAACGATAATGAGATTTTGCGACAGACATTTCCCCATTACTATACCTGGTGGAGGCAAACTATAAATTGAAGATGAACCGCTTTGATTTTCTCTCATCTTTGATTGCCGCTAATTCAACTCTAACCTGATAGTGCTCAACAGCATCCAAGTGTCTATTCGTGACCTTCTTCGATGCATGCGGGGTGTTTTTCTCTCTTATGCTATCCTACAAAAAATAAATTATTTTCTGAGTTTACAAGTGAAATCAATTACTATGTCAACTTAGAATTTGTCATATTATTATCATTATGAGAACTAAAGGGCGCGGGAAAGTTGACTTTAAGATTACCCAAACTGTTCTCGTCCAATTCTTGTTGCATTGTGCTAGGTTTATGGGGGAGTGAAAGTAACATGAAACAAGTTTCTTTTTCACAAAGTTTACACTGTCATTTACAAGGATACAGATTTTGATTCACTGGCAGAAGTGATTATGTAATCAGGTTTTTGGGGCGTTATCTTTCTGTATTCGGCAACATGAGTCCTTATGCAGACGTTTGTAAAAGTATTTTGTTCATTTTGATCTGTTTGGACTCGTTTTGGTTTTCTTATAATGGATTCGATTCTGTTCATTTCTAACTCATACGCTGGGATTTAACAGCAAAAATTGCCGTGAAAGCAACTAATGAGCCGTTAAGCGCATTTAATATCAAAAGCTCTCTTTTTTTTTTTTGGGGGGGGGGGGGAGTAACTGGTATATGAGTATTATCATAGTCCTTTGCAGACAACGACAAAGATATTATATGCACTTATGACAAAGACATTATATGCACTTGTTTATATGCACTTGTCATATTGTATACTTTCGTCGGAAATGAAATAAAATGAAATGAAATGAAATTAGTGGGTAAAGCCGTTATCAAATATCAAACATGAACGAGTATACTGATAGAAATGGAAGAAAGATTATATGGGTATAATCACAGAAGGGGCATGTATTGTACGGACTTTAAGTTTCCTCGTCATCGTAATTACAGACCAGATGAACGTACCGCTTCGTTTTTATAAAGAAAATGAAATCCAAAGGCAAGTAAGTTGTTGTTTTTCCGTGAGCGTTTATGTCACTTGGTACTTCGAAAGAATTGCACACGTTTGTGTAGGCGTTCGCTGGTGGCACATGAAGACAGGACTAGGATGTTTGGTAATCTCGTCACGTGCTCTAGGTGATTAGCCAGAGGTATGGGATGTGGCAAACGACAATTTAGTTTTTTAGTTCAGTCACAGAATATAAATGCGCTGCGGGGAGGCCTTGTCAAAAATCTGATTACGGCTCTTCATAAACGTGAAATGCAAATGCTGTATACACCTTTTAGAACTAAGATACTTCATGGCTGAACGACATTGATTATTGACTCACTTAATATGCAGAGTAACCAATCATGGTAAATGGTGAAATAGCATGCTGTACAAGGGAATGAGCACTGTGCTACATTGTATAAAAAGGGCATGTATGTGCATGTATAATGATTAAAAGAAAACTTTGGTGGCAAGGAACTAGTTGTATCAGGCTGTTGAATAACATATTGGGTGCCATTTCCATTGTCGAAGTATTCTTGAGGCATCCATGTATGACTAGACTATTTATTTAAAACGAAGTAGTTGTACTTAAGCATGTGGAAAGCCAGTATATTATCATGTCATATTTACTGACAGAGTTAAACGTTTTATGTCATGCATATACGTTGTACACATGATATCAAAATGGCGCCGTGTGGGCCATTTTCCTCCCTACACAATATACGTTGGAAAAAACTTTTACGGCATACACATTTCCGGGGTCCGCACATTTTTTCAATATCCTTGAAAGAATATAATATACATTTCACTCCAAAAAGAAATCTGTAGACAATGTCGAACAAAGATTTCATCGAATTTTACAAGTCTAGGGCACAAGTCTGACCCTTGCTCCCTCTGTTGGTGTTGTTGGTATCGCTGCCATTACTCTTCTTGTTTTGTCGCCGTTTCCACGGTAACAGCGGCATAGGGGCTTGACTGGATGCAGCGATACGCTATCGAAACGCTAACTGCATTACCAAACGTTGAGCACCCTCGGCGAGCTCTCCCCTCGCATCTCGAGTGGCCGGCGGTGTAAATACACACCGCCACCTAAGTGGGGGCATTTCGCCTCGATGGCATTGATTGAAAAACAGGAAAGAAAGAGACAGACACACACAGAGAGAGAGAGAGAGAGAGAGAGAGAGAGAAAGAGAGAGAGGGAGAGGGAGAGAGAGGGTGAGAGAGACAGAAGTGCGACAGTTTCATTTATTTCGTTTCGAATCAAACTTGCCCTGCGCAATGCTTTTTTTTTTTTGACAAGTACAGTCAGTACGTACTGCAACGGACGCAACTTTCAGGACCTTTCGTGGGTTCACGTAGACTGATGTGTGTCCGTTTGACCTTGTAGGCATTCTTGTTAAACATCTAGAAAGTTATTGGACTAGTCCGTGCACATCAATTTATATGAATTCATGAAGAAGCTGTTTATAATGGCTACATGGGAACGATAAGGTTAGTCTGTAGGTACGTGCTAGCCACCTCTGATAGGCATATAGCCTCTTCCATAGTAATGAACACATTAGCATATTGGAAACGACTTTCATGTTTTAAACAAATAAACATCTTGAATTCGAATTTTTGTTCAAATTGCTAATTCTACTTTGGGATAATTGTGTATAAATTGGATATGGAAATAGATGAAATGAAATGAAAATGAAAATGTTTTTACTCATATTATTCCCTTAACCCAAGTGAATCGATGGTTATTTTGTCAATGTTGAAATAGCATTAATTGAGACAAAAATCTCTGGGAAAACAGTAATACATGCACTGGAGATGAAGTTACTTACAATAGTATCGATAGAAGCCAAAATCATTATGATCTTTTTAAAATCTTAACAGGATATTATTCCGCAGGAGTAAGCACGTACAAAGTACATTAAACATATACAACTGCATATTATCGATTATGTATTTTACTATTTAAGCATAATTTTAGCAGCCGTCGCAATACTTTCCTAATAGTATTGGTACGGTATCATGTTTGTTCTCTATTGCTTGCCAACTCACAATTTTGCAGGTCTTGAAAGCGTATCATAATAGCACTAGTGTATAAAGACTTTTTTTTCTCAACGCTTTGTTGGCATAATTCTCTTTAACACTTGATGAGCACGTTTTATTAAAAAGTGCGCTCGTAAATCTGTAAGATCAAAGTGTTTCAGTGTTCCAGGACGACAATTTTGTTGAGTTTTGTTTGTCCCGTCCTCTTTCATTTACCTCCGCTTGATTTACTCTACATATATTTAAGTTTTATCAACAATTACTATGCCAAGAACACTTATCACGAAACATACCTAAAATCTTATTACGTTGCACTTATCAATGTTTTACACCTGTTTTATGGCTGCGCATGTCACTTCGTCATGATCATATTACACCTTTTAGTTGTGATTGCTTTGCAGTGTTGTCTGTCAACTAGCATATGCTGTGCCCGTTACAATATTGACAAGAGAGTTCTTTATGGGGAACTTGTTCTTCACGAGCATTTCATGAAAACATTGTCCATTCTTAATTTTACCACTTCGACTGTTTTGATTTGGCTAAACAAAAAAGAAAAGAAACAAAATCAGTCGAGCTTGACTGTAATGTGGAACGAATGAAGTGCCGTACAGTACTACGCAATTGCCGCACATTACCACGTTCAATAAGCGGCGCGATTTACAGTGTTTTTGTGCACTTCTGTTCCAGGGCCAATCTCAACTGCTTTTTCTTTTCTTCTTTTTTGAACACTTGGCTTTAGTCTTGTCCTTTATTTTTTCAACTTTTGGTTGCCATGAGTGCAATCGCTGTTTAAGGGAACCATGAAGCAGATTTTGACCATTTTGTCCTCTAAGACGCATCCTACTATTAAGTATTCCCCGCCGGATTTCTGGCCGCAAGAAATGTGTCTTCAGCTTACCACTACGGCAAATCTTCCAAGAGACCGAGTTTTTTTTTCCTCTAAATTAATTTCTACGAGATGAAATCTCAACGTATAGTTGGTATTTAGTTTCAAACTGGAAAAAGAGCCATTCCTCGATAACATGATTGTCACCGTCTCTACTATGGTATTCACACCACCTTAAAGGGGGGGGGGGGGGGGCTGCGGCGGCACCTTCTAGTCCAGCAGGGGGATTTCGTCGAGACAATATGATTTAATTTGATTTTTTTCTTACTTCTTTTTCTTCTCCTCCTTTGTAGCACAGGGGATCATTTCGCACCAATCTGCGACCATTCTCGATGAGGATTTTCTTTCTGCACTTTTTTCCCTTGTTTGTTTATTTGTTTGTTTGTTTTCACTGAATTTCGGGATTCCATATTCATGCCTGAATTTCACCATTCTATCACAGGGATCGCTTGTCTTTCTGCCAAGCATCCAACTGCATCGCCTGGCATCCTCTCAGGCCAACCTCATTACGTTACACCCGAGCAGACGATCAGTAATCGCTGTAATTAATTGTGGTGGGTTTCCCGCGGCTGTGTCCTTCTCTGCATCAGTGATGTTTGCTCTTATGATGCTTCTCTGTTACCCACAGGATTAGAGAATAACAGCAGAAAAAAAAAGAAAACCCAAAGTCGATCAGTGTCTGTTCCAAATGCAAAAGAAGAAGAAGAAAAAACTTTACAACTTCGGTTTTCTCTGATTCATCCGAACGAAGATCATATACCTTGCACAGGTTAGGAAGATTTGCATTCGATTCCCATGACAAAGCCGTAGAGCACTTTAAGTCTCTTCTTTAGTTGATATCAGTAATCTTTGTCAACAACATCCTCTCATTCACGTCATTCATTAGATATGTATACGTATATATATATATATATATATATATATATATATATATATATATATATTGACAAAACAGTGTAATCCATAGGGCCATGGAAATAGCCCACGCCATTTTCTGCCCATTGAACTTCCTCGAGTATTGCTTGTTTATCATTTTTTTTTTATTTGTGGATGCAAGTTCTCATCATCCCTGTATGAGGTCGTCATCACTATGAGATGGAAAAGAGAAATCAGTAACTCCTCGGCTCAAACAAGCTTTTACAGCGTAGGTGGAGGCAAATGATTGCCAAGGTGTCCTCGTTTTATTGAAATATTGAAAGTGAGATGTACAGCGTAAATATATGGGTGGAAATTGACTCATCATGTCCCTAAGTATAAAGTTGGTTGCTCTTTATTGGGGACTGCGGCAAAGTTTTGATATATTCTGCAATTTCATAATACTCTCCCAATGCAAAAGGTTTTGGTGATTTTTTCATCAAGACAGTGACCGGGGCATCAACACGTGCACCAAAACACGATAGATAAACAACTCGATTCTCGCCTGGAATAGTCACTTTTTTGTTTTGTTTGTTTATTTGATTTTTTTTTTAGATCCATTCGTCCGCCATGTCCTTTGATACACAGTGGGAAAGAAGTTAAAATGTCACAGAAGAAAATGTTCTTATGCTGCCAAGTTCATGTTCAAGTCAGGGATATTGCCTTTATAAACAGAGCTGACCAGTCAAGTAAAGTATTTGTAGCATGAGAGTTATCATTGCATTATTATCAACATATCGTCTCATCATCATCATTTTATCTGAAAAGGACGCTTAGTCTAAGGAGACAAAAACCGCACAGTCTTGATAGTCTTGTACATGGTAACATGGATGTATAGGCCACGATTACATTCTAAACACTAAGGTACCGCGATGTGGTAATACCAAAGTAGATGGGGAAATCGGGTGAGGATCATAGACTATTTCCAATTTACCTTTAGTAATTCACTCAGCAAACGTATGCTCAAAATAATGTCCCTCGATAAGTTATCTCCTTCTTCTTTCTTTTTTTTTTTTTTACCTGCATGGGTGATTTTGATCTCCGATTTCACAGCTCGCCTGGCCGCCATTGCTACACTGCTCCTGATTAGGCACGTACAGATCATCCCTGATTTCTATGGGGCGAAAATTTGGTCCATCTTACAGACAAAGATCAAAACTCTCACTCCTTCTCTCTTTTTTTTTTTTTGTCTTTGTGTACGTCTGGAAATATACCGTTGTAAAAGCAAAAATTGAAAAGTCGCATCTCCTCTCACGGAAAGTCGTGCTTCGCGACTGATCGGAAACGGCGATTGCACAATCACACACGACATTCTCATTAAACAAATTTCGCAGCGCAAGACTCGTTAATAGACAGCGTCGATATCTCAGGTGCATGTTGCGCACCTTGTTTGAAATGGGCGATTCTCACGTATGAGTACATGACAGTTCCTTATATCGCAACTTGGTGCGGTGGTGTGTAAGTGAATTAAGCATGTGTTACATCAGAAAGGAATATTACAGTCGCATATGAGAAGATGATGTTACGCTCATGGTTGTGTTTACCCTTCGCAAACAGGGACACACACTAATTTTAAACACAAATTCCGTTGAGAGATAATCAAATTTCATGATCAGAAATGCTCATATTTTTGGCGTGCTGATATAGAATGTTAGTAATATCAAATGTATAAACATATTATATTAATTCAAACATGTCTCTCATCGCAGTAACCGTGTGAAGATAACAAGATATTGAGAGTGTTTGATTCTAACAAACTTGTCTTTTCTGTTAGAAGGCTCTTCTCTTAAAAAACAAAGTTTGAATGAAAAAGTAGATGTGTAGCTGCAATCTTATATCGTAAAAAATTCTCAAGGTTCGTCCACTTGAGTTTTCAATAAGGGTGCCAAGAGTCAGATATGTACCACAACTGTCTGTTTACCGACACACTTGGTATATTTAGAATGAAACGAGCACATGTATATTCTTTCTGTAATGCCTATCCGAAATAATGAACCACATGGTATAAAATAATAGAAACTGCGATACATTTAACAATTTCAGTCAATCAATTTTCCTTGGTTGATTTTCTTTTCTTTTTTACAGGTCATCACGCTACGTTTGTTTCTTCAAGGTGATGACTAGTAATTTTGTCTGCATGAAGGAAATGTGTAGCAAAATATTTCGTCGTCGTATGGTAGAAGCGATATGTTCACGTTTTATTGCACACCGTCAAGAGGTCTTTTTTTTTTCTCTTCCTCTCCAATTTGTAATTGGTGGGGTGTTTCTTGACGACCTGCGTCAATACGTTCGTGTTGAATCATGGCTTTGAGGCAGAAGGTTTGGCAAGTATAGCAGTGGGAACATCTCCTGCTGTCTTACATTACAATATTTGATTAGCCATTTCCCCTCAATTGTTCTAGGGAACCATCAAGGGCGAATGTAGGACGAAATATTGTTTCGACAAGGCGGACTGAAAGCAGCATGTAGTTGTAAAAACTGATGATTTTACACTTCATTGATATTTTACTTTTAAAAATGAAAGTCCGTTACTTCACGAAAGAAATGCTTTCAAGTCCATCATTCTGAAGACAAATATTTGAGGAGCAATAGTCAAAGGAAAATTCCAGCTCAGTTCTAAGTCTACGTTCATAGTCTGAATAGAGAGATTAGAGTTTCATCGGGAGCAACAGTGAAAATTTGATCAAAATATAGAAGATAGAAATTAGTGAAGTTCCGAAATTGTTAGGTTTTTGCTATTTTTCCAAGAACAGTTCTCTAATAATTGATATGAAAATGCATATAGGCATGAACTGATGTGTTTTTTTTTATCATTGATCGTCTACATAAAGTTGACAAAAACTTAATTTTTCTGTTACAAAAGTATTATACGTAATATTTTCCTGGCTGAATAACTTCAGAATAATGATTACTCAGATATCATTGCGATTTGAGAACAGGGCAAAACGAAAATGTATTTGAACAAAAAAAAAGGGGGAATTTCAAGATTTTGTATATAAACTATAATATATTATGGCAAGATCTGAGGGGATGCCATCATCAACTCACTAATTTGCATACCTGTATTGCGTGTTCGACCAGTGTTTTGTGAAAATTAGAGAAATTTCAGAATTTTATAACTTCCTTAATTCTTGTCCAAATTGTGATCAAATTTTCACATTCATGCTTTTAAATTATATTCTTTCTTATCAGCCTAACTTTTAACAGAAACGAAATTTCCCTATAAGAAATCAAGTTCGAAAACTTTTTGAAACTACTCTTCCGTTGCTTCGTGATGTGTATATGTCTTTATTACAATTCTGCTTTTATTTCTTTTTGTGTGTGTTGTAAAATGTGAAGTCTGTAACCTTTCAAATATTATTGCTTGGCTTGGTTGCAGAATTTTCAAAAGTCTTTAATTGCTAAATTCATAACGGACTCTTAAATTGGCATCCTTGTGTTTCTATAAGGTCACTTGTGATTTTGACTTTGACCTGCTCTATATAATCGTCCTATAGTAATCCATAAGATAATGAAATGGAATTCAAGTGGTGCCAATTTGATGATGATAATTATGATCATTTCTGCAGCAAAACTTTCCCGCAGGACTCTTTAATTGGCTCATATTAATGGGAAGAATGTCATTTGGAGTTGAGTGTGCTTGTTCACATGAATTCACATCCATCGGGAGGGTAGACTGTGAGTTCCTAATACGTTCACATCTACCTGAGATGACAATATTGAACAACACTGGCCGTAGATGTTGCAAGTGACAACTAAACACTCTGGATACAGAGGCCTCAATTTAAACACACTTCAACACACACACACACACACACACACACACACACACACATACACACACGCACCCACCTACATAATCTAATGTATATATAATACATATTACATACATTGTTTTATATATATCATACACATATTTCATTTGTATATCATCGAAACACGATGATTCATTTTTAATTAATCTCTGTGTTTAATTGTGAATTTTGAATTTTTCCTAACAAAGACGAAATGTGATTTTAAATTCGTCTTCATGGGTATATAGATTTGAAGCACTACATAAACAATACTTACTGAAGCATTGCTTAAGGGCTGATAGTTATGATCAACAGGGGCAGCCACTTGCTCATACAAATTCAAAGGCGTGCCGATTTGGAAGCTGTATACAACTCTCCGTAAAATCACTTTACACCCCCACTTCGCCATACTTGCAGTGGGAAAACGGCGCGTCCCCCCGTGGCTATTTTGGCAGTCTTTCTTCGCGGCTCACATTTCTCGTCTCTTTTGCAGTGCGTCGTTTTCAAGAGGAGAGCGGCCAAAAAAAAAAAAAAAAAAAGTTCCAGGAGGGAAGAGTGCAGTGGAGTTGTTTGCGCCCACGGCACTCAGCCGGAGCGATCCGTGCGCCATCTTCACTTTTCTCCCGAAACACCGGTAGCAGCAGAGCGCTTCTAACAGGTTGGAATTATCCCACCATAATACACAATACAATGCCTTCCTTACAGAAATCTTTTCAATGCTGTATGCCTCTCTCTCCACCCCCACACCTACTGACGACTTTACGACTTCAATGTACTGTGAGATTACATTCCGAAAAATTTATGAAGTGCGCGCCAATCCATAGACACCAGAACCTTGCTACAAAACTGCCCTCAGCAAAACATGATAATAGCATTACAGTTAAGAGACACTACCTTTCGGCGCCCTCGTCAGTGCTCGTTATGTCTTAGAATGAGCGTTCCAGTAAATCAGGTTGTACTACAGACGCTATCGAGGCAAAGATGTCCTACCGTCTGATACATGCATAATCATGATCACAGTGTATACTTCAAGCAACAACTAAGGTTGTGCATCAGTGGAAAATGATTAGTGCTGTAGTGGTAAAACTGAAGAGATTGCCCTATTTAAGAGGCTATATTATTACTATATCCTAATTATCTTCATTAATTCCTTCGCACGGCTCAGACCTGATTTTGACCAGATTCTGGCGATTTTGTGGTAAAGTTTCTCGTCGGATGTGAAACGCCCGGAGCTCTGTAGAACGTGGGGACGTTGCTGTAACCGGGCATTGTGGAATAGTGGATAGTACTTTGACTCTCTACTGGAGGTCCCGAGTTCGATTGCCGTCAAATGCCTACGCCCTTGGAAAAGATATTTTACCCACCGTGCCATTCTCAACCCATTCGGCTACCTGACAACACTGGATGTTATTAGTTAAGCAGGACCCTCTGGCGGAGCAGTGGCAACACTTGTGAATCTTCCCTGGATAATTAAAAGACATAATTCTATCATTATAGTTTTTAATTCCTTGGACCTGCGTCTGACAAATGCACTTAAATTCCTTGTCGTATATGAAATGCCCAGAGCTCCCTAGCTCCATGCCGCATTTAATAAATCTAAACACGACGTTAAAAATTGTCTATATTTAGCATTTCGTCTAAACCCTCTCGATGTGTTTTCCTTTCATCTCGCCAAGACTTTTTTCTTGCGCTCATCTGTTTCTCTTGTTCTCTCAGCTATTCATCTCTCTCTCTCTCTCTCCCTTGTCCTCTTTTAATCTCTTTCTTATTACCCTCCAACCTCACACACACACACACACACTCTCTCTCTCTCCCTCTCTCTCCCCTTTCTCCCCATTCCTCCGACCCTCTCTCTTTCTATTTTCTCTATAGTATAAATCTCAGATATTTTTTTTTCTTTTCCCTCTTTGCGTGCATTCCTGCCATATACTTGATGGTTATCATGATAAGCTCAAGGATTGAATATTGGTCACGGTCGACGTATAAGGAGTCGCGATACTAAAGCTAGCGAAAAGCAGTGGGAGAAAAAGAGGTAGAGGTAAAAGGAGAGAGAGGGGAGAGAGATGGAGAGAGAGTGAAAGAAGGGTCGGCAGAAGAGAAGTGATATTACCAAGCCGACGGGCAAGCAGAGCAAAGATTGAGCGACTGTTAACCGAGGCAACACTAGATCCCATTTTAACGCGGGAGAAAACAAAGAGCTCATAAAGTGGGATGAGTTTTCGTGACAGTACATGAGAGAAGTGAAAAGAAGGAGGGAGAAAAAAAAACCGAGATAATAAAGACTTAACAGCGTGCTTGTTACTGGGTCTGTTTTATGAATGTTTCAATGCAGTGCTTGGGCAACCGTGTGAGTACGTTGACTCAGGGCGCTTTAAAACGGTTGGCAATATTTTGACACACGGCGCGCGCTTGAAGGGGCTAAAACCACCTCAAGAAATTGACTCCCTTTCCCTATCAGTTTATATTCTAGTTTATTGGACAGTTTGTGCCGCTCTCTCTATACTCATCCTCCGTGAAATGACCTTCCTCTTGTTCAATATTGTGTGTGGCCTATTTGTTTTGTTGTTGTTTTGTTTCTTCGTCTTCTGATTGGAAAAATATATGTATATATATGGATGAGTGGGAACCCGGATCGCAGACCAGGTCGTAAATGATCCATGCGGCCTTATCCCCAGCAAAGTGCAAGCCGAGAATGTCTCCACTGCAGGGAGACAGAGAACTCGTACTTTGCATCAATAGTGTATAGGCAGTCTTGTTAGTTCACCTTCTCAAATGTCAAGTTCTTTGGTTTAACATGTGATATATATATATATATATATATATATATATATATATATATATGCATATTTGTGGGAGAACAAAGTTCCGGAATGGTATGCGAAGAAAACTATGTAACAGGCAATCTGACTTGACACTGGTTTACTTTGTTTTTTTTTTTTGTCTGATAAAGTACAGCCATTGCATGACCCACTGGGAAATAAATGATATTGAGTATTTATGGGTCAGAAGATGCCCCTAACGTAATTTAGAGGAGGATGTGTAAACAAACCTTGTCAGGAACCTGACCTTCATATAGGTCTACGTCATATTAACAGTAATAAAGTAAAAGCCTTTTGATAACACATCTGGTTGGTACCCGCTGGTCTCAAACGCCAGTGCGTCTCAGGTGCGTCGCTTCTGACACTTCCGGGTTCTATTGCAAGATTTTTTTTTCCACCTGCCGAAACTAACAGGAGTCAAAAGCTTTTTCCACAGAGGGGGACTTAACGCAAACCATTTACGCAAAGCCCTTTCCAATCAGCACATCAATAGTGATGTAATCCGTCATGTCTGTTCCCAGGCAGATGGTGTCATGCGACAGGCCGGTGAGCGAAAATACTCTGACGCAGGTTATGGTACACATGCTCAATTACTTTCACATTGTTTTCCATTACTTATTTCCTCGTCCTACAAACCTCTTTATAACATCCAAAACAACCTCAAGATCTATACCTAAACACAACGCTATATGATATATCGCTGTCATGACTTCTGTTCTCGCTTTCAATCTCGATCTGTGTACAATTACATTAAACACTAAGGCTGAACTTGCAAGAAGGAAACTGACAAATGGATGAGGCTCCCCAGTGTACTCCATTTTGTTCAAGTCAATCTCTGTTTTGTGGTTTTCAAATATCACAAGACTTGTGCAGCATTCTGAAAAAAAAATGAGTTAACAACAGTTACTGCATAAGTTCTTCATAAATGTGTACTACTAGGATTCTATTAGCATTGGATACCGGTTATTGTTGTATTTTTTTCTTATTTTCTGGGGAAATTGTCCCGAAAAGAAAATGATGAGCCTGCTAAGAAAAAAGGTTGACAATCTTCCGTCACGTTAAGACATTTATGTATGTACAGCCCCTCATACCAATTGATTAATCACATCTGATCTTTCGTACTGACGACAGGATCTGAGCAAACTTTGGAACGTTCTCATCGCTTGTTTCTCAAGTACAATGAAAATTCCAGCGGTGTGAGTCGGTCATGAAAGCAAAGCCATTTTATGAACTTTGGCACCCCTTTGGAGGGGGGGGGGGGGGTTGATGAAAAAGACTCAGAGTATGCAGAAATGGAATTAAATTCCATAAGAAAATTACAACGGGGACTAACCACGACCCAAATCGGCTTAGTACCACGCAATCAAAGCTTTTTTTTTCCTACTAGGGGTTGCACATACATAATTCTATACAACTGAAAATGACTCGACCAAAGGTCATCTTATTATCAACGTTAGCAAATATGAAAGTCACAAAAGTATGCTCAGAAAGAGAAAAAACCGTCATTCTTAATGCACTTAGAGATGCTGTAGCTACTCAGCACACTTTGTTTGTCATTGTTTGAAACATGTTGAAATGTTGAGACTGTGATTGGATAGCTGTGGGCAGACAGCGTGAAAGCGGCCTGATTAGGCAGAGTGTACGCCAGGCAGAAAAGCACCTGCTTTTAATAAGCTGCACCTATATCTGAAATTCGACAGAGAAGCAAGGCCCCTACTGTGTCGATTTTAAGCCCAGGCTGGTGTGATGTTGTTCCGCTACGATGCATGCTACTGAGAGCATAATCCAATGTCGTATTAGAACGTGTGTCAAGAGGGTTCACTACATTAAAGGCGCTAGCACTTTCGTAAAAATATCTAGCACTTTGCATTAAAAAAATGTCGCCCAAGGTCTAGTCAAACCGTCTTCACCTTCGAAAACAACCTAAGTTTTGGCAACTTCCAGAAAATGAATCTTCGTAGGTGTCTGTCTGCTAAAGCAACACACATGATTATCATGTAATCTACTCAAAATTTTCTAATCAATCAAAGTTCTAGAACCCTTTATCCGTTTTTCAGATAAGATAGCTACGACGCCAGTGAGAATCCATGTAACATAATATGCGGCGTCATTTCTCGCGTCTTGTAAATTTCAGATAATGATGAAGCCTTCATAGTACAAAGGCACTTATATCGAATCAAGAGCTCATAATTGGGGGTACTATAGAGTTGAAAACTGTTGTTATAATCCATGATGACGCTGAGTGCTAATTCTATCGGCCGCCAAAAGTGACACTTAACACCTCCGGTCACTTAGGGGCATTCATGACCGACCATCTACTTAAGCGCGTAATGCTTGTACGCTGTAACAATTCATTTTGACATGACTGAAGTTGACCTGGCGTGCAAATGTCTTTCCAGATCTTGTGGGTGGTATACCACTTGCAGGAGTCTATCCACCTCTCCGTTTTTTATTCATGCGTTTCCCAAACGACCTTGTTTCATCCTCAGCCTTTTCCTCAACCTCTTCCGACTCCCACTCCTTCCCATCATACCTTGCCACCATTGTCTTGAGGGGGGGGGGGATGGATAGAGGCGACGTCGGAAAACGCGGGCTGCAATCCGCATCAGACGTTTGTCGGAAAACGACACCTCTAAAAAGTGGGATCGGGTTACGCAATCAATTGGCCGAGTCTCGCGAGATTGCGTGCTCCTGGACGATCGAGTGCCATAAAACACTCCGTCGGAAAGCGAGCCCAGTAGGGGAGGGAGAAGTAGAGATAAAGTAAGAGAGTCAGAGATGAAAAAAGAGAGAAAGGGAGGGAGAGGGAGGGAGAGAGAAACACGACAGCGAGAGTGGAAAAGCCAAGGACGTGAAGAGAGAAAGAGAAAGAGAGGTATAAGAGAGAGAAGGGGGCAGGAGGGGTGAGATAAGATAGAGAAGAGAGAGAGAGGGAGAGACCAAACAGAGAGCTCGACTGAGCAGTAGAGGAAAAGGTGGGAAAGGTATGAGTTTGAGTTGAGTCTGAGTTTATTTTATTCACCACGGGTCGCTCACTATGAGAATAACTACTTCTATGAAAATAGAATCACAACTTATGATAATTATAGTATGAAAAGTAAATTCTTCTTTCATCTCATACAAGGGAGAGAAAAACCATTTACATAAAAGAAAGGAAACATAAAGACATAAAGATGGTCAATGAGGGTCAGAAACAAATAAAAGAGTTACACTTAAAAGCAGGGCATGATGAAATGGATCTGTAGATTTCATTAGATATCCTGAGGTCATAGTTTAAAAATTTTTCCAGTTGGAATAACCAACATGACCAAAACTGCTCACAGATGACTTTGTGTAAAAAATGAAAGCATTGTTAAAATGCGAAACAAAATAACCATTTCAATGCATTCCTTTTTCTTAGAAAAACAAAAGCAGAAGATAGACATCTGTCAATGAACAAACTCAACTTACTCAATGTTTCAAGGAAACAGTCGTGTTACTTCCACAGATATTGATATACATCCGGTAGTATGGTGATATAATAAAGACTTTGATTGCAAAACGAATTAAGCGCCATCCTTGAACAACTTTACATAAAGTTATCTATCATCAGTGAAATTAAACCTTTCCAAAAATACCTCACTTGAAAAAAAAAGAAATATTCTTGAAGTGATAAATATTCCATAGTTTCCAACATTTCCGTCTTTTTTCAGCAGCTTTTTGCGATCAAATCTTTTATTTGTAAAAATATTAATATCAATAGTGACAATATTATTTTCATTCATTTCAACATCATGCAGCTCTGTCAGGCAAGCTCGATAACTTTTCTTTTGTTGTTGTTATAGATTGACCAACCACAAAGTTAAACAGTGATTCCGAGATTTTGTAATTCACCATGGAGTTGAAACAACACAGAATCGGGTTCTCGCCGTCAATGGGTTAAATGTTTGGGAAAATATCGAGTTATCGCAATGAAAAAATGAATAAAGTCAAGCAAAAAAAAAAAAAGAGAAATTGAAACGAGAATAGCACTGGCCAAATGTATCGCATATGGAGGGGAGAGCAAAGAATAAAATTATGATAATTGTGCAACAAAGGCATTGAGCACTTCATGAAGAAAAGCTCGGCAAACATAGATTAATTTATGGAAGAATGACGGGGTACCAAAAACAACGAAAGAAATAGGCTTTTGTCCTTCGGCAGAATAATTTGACCTTACTTGACTTTCTAGCTGAAAGTTCTATCTGACATTCTGTGCATGCAGCTAGCTGTCTGAAGAAAAGGAAACGGAAATTGTATCCAATGAAAATTAATTATGTCTTTGAAGAGCGCGGAGGAGACAGAGAGAAAATGGTGGGAGAGCTGGGGGAAATGAAGAGTAAAATAAATGAAAAAGAAATCGGGGGAGACTAATACATACTGATTTTCTCATTTCATTACCCATAGCAAGTTTAAAAGTCCGATATGAATATGGAAAGAGGTAAAACGGGTCTACATCTTTCCAGAGACACGAAAACATTCAGTACCGTGTCCGGAAATGCACCCGAACATACCCCCATACTTGTCGGGCCATCAAAAACATCTATCTTGAAAAGGTCATGGTTGTCTTAAAGGCAGGGTTTAACTATGTTCCCAATTTAGATATCCGAGATGAACGTTACCTATATGTCGAAGCTGTATATGATGCACTTGTGGTTGAAAATGGGCAGCAAATGCAGCAAGAACAGTGAATTACTGTGACAGGATTTATCATACTAAACATATCTGTTATCTCATATCACATATATGTCGAGTTACGATTCCATTACAGTGAAAAGTTATTATGTTATGCTACATGAACTATTTCATACTGCAAAATCTACTCGCATTCATTGTTTGTACGTCGTTCGGCAAGACCAGCGTGATTAAACATTAATCAGCATTATCACGCCAATGCTCAATAAATAACTTTTAATTCCTTTCCACAGAATCTTGCCTTATTACTTTGAAGACACAGGCAGACAGTAGACTCGGGGAAAAAAAAACCCTTTGAATAGAGCATTAGAATCCTGATACCCCCCCCCCCAAAAAAAAAAAAACAAAAAAAACAAAACAAAACAAAACAACAACAACAACAACAACAACAACAACAACAACAAGAAACAAACAAACAAACAAACAAATATACTAGCCCATGATGCAACCTAGCAAGTTCGTTACTAGATGCAGCTAATATCCAGAATAACTGGTCGATTGGGAAAATATGTGAATGCAATTAAGATATCATTATAATTCTTTTCAGGATTACCTTGCAGGAAACATTGCTTATGAAATTATTCACATTTGAAACGAATCTAAATGGGATACTTTATATGTTAAGCCATATGTTAATATAGAGACTGCTATAAATCTCTATACCTATTATACAACGCATAAAATATTTATTATACACACAAGTACACTGACTTTGGACGTTAATAATTTGTTAAATGACGCAGTGATTGTCGCAAGGAACACATCTCTCGAAATCTTCGAGTGCACTTTAAACTGCTTACGCTTGATTACCTATTAAGCGCATTAATTTTCTGCAACTGATCATAAGTTAATCTCGCAGTAAGATCCTTTTTTATATAGTTTGACCTTTTTGTCGGGGTTTATGTAAGTCGCTTTATTTTCTCTTGAAGACCCTTCTCATCTTTTTAGGATTCGCGAATGAAAGTAATATTCTGTGTCTCTGCCGAGGAGGTCACGTTTGTGCGGCGTTGGTTTGTTTGTTTGTTTGTTTGGTTGGTTGGTTGGTTGGTTGCAGAATAACTCCAAAAGTTATGAACGGATTTGGATGGACATTTCAGAAACAGCTGACAATGACACACACACACACAAAGAGAGAGAAAAAAGAGATAAATGATTAAATTTTGGTAATGATCCGAATTACCGAATGGATCCTAGAAGAGTTTGTGAGGTTGGTTGGTTGGTTGTAGAATAACTCCAAAAGTTATGAACGGATTTGGATGGACATTTCAGAAACAGCTGATAATGACACACACACACACAAAAAGAGAGAGAGAAAAAAGAGAGAAATTATTAAATTTTGGTAATGATCCGAATTACCGAATGGATCCAAGAAGAGTTTGCGAGTGTGGACATCACAATTTGGGTGGATTTGAGCTGCTTGGAGGAGGTCTGGGATGATAAATCGCAAATCCTTGCCTTTTTGGAGCGCCCTGCTTCTGAATCTACCCCCCCCTCTCTCTCTCTCTCTCTCTCTCTCTCTCTCTCTCTCTCTATCTTTTGCCCATGCGCATAGTTTTCAGCAATGCAGGATTACGTTGTGTACCATAGAATATTTGTGTTGATGTTACAATGTATTCGTGTTCATCAGCGATTGCACCTACCTAGCTCGAGTGATTCACGCATATGCCTATGTTTTTTAAGTGTACGTATATACTACGAACACTTTCATTTCCACTCTGTCTTTCTCTCTCATTATTTTCTTTGCTAACAGATCTGAATTTTACTAAGCCAGCCTCAGCATTCAGTCATAGTGGGGCACGCAGATTATATCATGTACCGATCTTGATTTTACTCGTGTTAACCAATCTCATAATCTGGTTATGGTGTAAAAAGAAGACATCATTATTGCTTGTATTTGTGTTTGGTTAAGTGAAATTAAATGGAAATGCCAAGTGCAACAAAGACAATAGCGAAGAATAACAAAAACGACACTAACAAAGAGAAGCATTCAATACAGTGATAACGTCCACCTAGTCTTGTTGCACGCCACTTTTGCATATCCGGAAAGATGTATGGACTCACGGGTAAACTCTTTCGGCTTCAAATTTAATGTCCCATTGTCGGCAAAGAATAATTAATTCAGCCTGATTTATCAAATAAGGCAAGTGGGTTGACTCTGATGAATATCTGCTTCTTTCTATGTTTTGTTTTAAGATATAGTGGTTTTTTTTTTCTTACCAGCTTAGATTGATTTCATTGCCGAGGCATGTGAGGAGAATATAACAAATCAGTCCGAATGCTCTAAAAGCCGGACGAGAGGCAATGTATGGACCATCCCTCCCCCCCCCCCTCCCCCATTAATGATTAATCATTTTCAATAATACCCAAATCACCGTGCGAACCAAATGTAAGTCACGTTCATTTCCATGAGCCAGCCAGTGCCGGCCGACCTTCCCCCCTATGCCACGCTTCACCAATTGCCATACAGACCCTCTTACGTTGATTTTGGGAACTGCAGCTGATTTACAAAGAGGGAAAATATAAACCAATGTGTAGATCGTCAGCATTCGGCAACGCATTTACCATGAATTTGATTAATTATTTTGCTTGGATAATGTTTATTTTATCCCCGTGTGCACATTTATTCAAAATATAAAAATTTTAACATTACGTCCAGATCAAGTGCGTCATGCCATCATCACTGCTATGTCTTGCCCGGGCCCCTCACTATCCCACCATCACAATGTTTTTCTACTTGATTTTAGGTCTTTTAAAGGTATTGTTTACAATATGGAGCAGTGATTAAAAAAAAAACTGTTCGAGTTATCACATTTGATGCATATGTGTAGGCCAGTTGTATCTGGAAACGTCCTACTATATATCAGTTTTGCAATAAAACCCAAAATATAAGGACATATCACTATTTTTCTCAATAAACCATAACTATAGACGGTTTATTAAAAAAAAAATCATTATACCATTGTTTACATTTTGTATATCTAACAATACTTACCATTGATCATAATGATTAACATTTTTACATTGGATGTTTCTGTCCCAAACTCACATTTTAGCACTATTTTGTAGCACTAAAGCTGAGTTTTTGTTTCATTTGCATATCGTGAATAATGCCTTAAATAGCTGATTTTATGCAAGCTCTCTGTGACCCCTACAGAATGTTTTGTGATCAACGGCTTCGTAAAACATGACTTAAACCAGAGACAACGTCAGGTAGTCAGGACGCTTTGCGACAAAACGTGTCGTCATAGCATTGTATAGATACGCTGACAAGCATCTGAAGCGACGAAGGAAGTAAGTGCGCGCGCAGTACATAAAATTCCAAGTGACATGATTTTCGAACTGTTGTCCTTATCGCTTCTCTGACGTGGCATTCTAAATTTCTCATACTTATTTCAAGTTGAAGCGAAGCAGAGAAGACAAATCCCTAATATGAATAGGTGACAATTGTTGATGCGTCTTTGGAGTATTGGGTACAATTGTCAAATGCGATTACAAAGCAAAAACACATAAAGGGAAAAAAAAGTAGTTACAACACACACACGAAAAGACACGTGTCTCATTATAAGTGAAGAAAGGAGAGCGATGAAGTACGAAGAAAGCTTACAGCTTTTGAGGAGAGAGACGGAGCTAAACAATGCAAACATATACACGAGTATACTAAGGACAATTGAAATGGAAATATGTGACAGCACAGGAGAAAAAACAAGGAGGGAAATATAACTTGTAAAATTCTCCACAATATCTGAAATATTGTGCTAGGATTGGAAGTCAATCACGCTTCTCCCCCCCCCCCCCTTTCTCTCTCTATCTATCTATCTTTCTTTCTCCAAGAAGGTGTGAGGAAAACGGTTTAATCCTCCAATGGAATTGTCAATATAATATTATATTCTCGCAAACCATTATTTCAATCTGATTTTACGTTGATTGAATAATCACAATCACGAAAAAAAAAAAGCTGGAATCGATTTCTCTCTTCAGTCAAACTTCCTTCGCATATGCTCTTTGTTCTCATTTTAACCCCCCCCCCCCTTGTCCAAGGGAATGATTTTTCTTTAATGCAAACTATTGTAAGTATTGTAAGTAGAGAATGTAATATCTCCAACTACTTCAAAGAGTAAACCACTTAATGTTTCTGTTCATGTATGCCTCAACTGTAATTTATAAGCTATTTCCATCAAAACGTAACCAAATAAATTCTTTCCATGGTAAATGTGAAAGGACAAATCTTGTTAGCTGTTTCTGTTTTGTGAATGTGTTTGTGTCTTCTTCTTTTTTGAGTTCTATTAGTATTATGAATGTGAAGTGAAACACAAATTAGAATAATATCGCTATAATAACAGTCCTACAGCACATATGTCATAATTCCTTTAAAAGGCTTTTTTTCTCTCTCTCCCTATACGGGTTAGGTTCGCTGAATAACCCAAAAACTTTAATTCTTACGGTGATTGTGAACGTGCTGTAGGCTGAACTAAATATCGAAATGCTGCCAAATGTCAATTGCCATCACTGATACCGGAAATAACTATCATAACAACGAATATCTGCGTGTTTCTCAATCAAAGAATAAATGGAAAAAAAAAATCAATCACCATTTCAAGTTGGCATCAGCGAGATATTCATAGTGCTTACAAATCGAATTATAACAAGAACTCAACCTACATACATGAGACATCCTCCCTAACGACACATTTTTCGTTGTAGCACTCCCAAGAAAAACAAAACGAAACAAAATAGAACAGATCAAAGAGAGAAAACGGCTGACGCTTGCATGAGCAAAAATCATTCATTCACTATGAAAATAAAGTGATTTTTTGGTCGCCTATGCACAGGGGCTTTTTTTTTTTTCATCACAGTCATAGAATATGATTGAATTAGTGAAGTCATACAAAACAATGAACGAAAGAGAATAAGAGCGAGTTTGACAGATATAAAGAGGGAGACAGAGAGATGGATTGAAAGAGAGAGAGAGGGGAGAGATGGAGGTATAGAGGAAGAGAGAGAAGGACAGGAGACAACTTAATATGTTGCTAGGTAACCAGACAAAGCACTGATCACAATGCGCCATGCTTGTCATCTGTAGGAAAAGATTAAGGTGTTTAACCGCAGTTGTGGATAGCGTAGACAAAAGAACAAAACAGAAACAGCAAGTCTATAGCTCAGTCCAGCTACATTCTTTCCGCTGACGAGACAGCAACTCAATAACATTGTGTGTGTGTGGGGGGGGGGGGGGAGTAGATGAGTTATGAGTAGCCATTATTCTGTGAGAAGTTTAGCGAAATTATTAGTATCTAACATTCAGTAAGTTAGGATTGCAGCAGATGAAATGCATGAAAGTACCGTTTCCTATAGTATAGAGAGCTGGAAATCGACGAATTGTTCACAAAATGTAGCCGAGGACCTACACATTTGTTTTTTGTTTGTTTGTTTTTTGTTTTTTGCTTTTTGCTTTTGATTCGTTTATTTTTTCCAATAACCAGTTTTGAGCACAAGGAAATAAGGAGAAACCTGCGCAGCTGTAAACTCTTAATGAACTACTAAGCAGGGTTCCTTGAGCTGTTTTTTGGGGACATGTAAGGGCACAAATTTCAACAAGCGCACATTGCAGGAAGGCGCGGGAAAAAACCCACATACGCTGCTTTATCTGTTTATGCTTCATAGTTTGACCCTATAAATCAACCCGTCGTTTTTTTCATCTCACATTATTCAAACAAATAATTAATGACACCTTGATAAGAGATCACATCGACGCGAGTTAAAAAAAAAAAGGAGGAAAGGGGAAAAAAAGCCAGCTGCACGACACTGTACTTCTGCTTGAAGCGCAGGTGCCTCAGCACACGGCTCACTAGCGCCGAATCTTGTCTCCCTGAATGAATTCGGCGGTTGCGGTGGGCCGCCCACCTTAACGGAACCGACCTCATTTCCGAAGGATTCTAATGACGAACAGAAACACATACACACGCACAAACAAACAAAGCAAGAAAAAAAAAAAAAAGAAGATGCGCACATACATACAGACACAGCTACCAAGTCGATAGGGTGTCATCACCCCCCATTCGCGAGAGCCGAAAATCGTTACAACTTCCCGTCGTCGGGACATAACGACGAACCAAAAGGGATGAAAGTAATGCATGGCACAACGAGTTTCTTCTATTAAATTTCATCAACCAGGCTGTTGGCAGCACACCATTATGAGAAGAAAAGCGACTTTGGAATACCTGCCCAAATGACACGTTGGCATATGGAGAGGTAGTTAAATGTATTGTTGAACGCATCTTGACTGAACGTGGAAGGATTGAGATGACTTGGTATAGACCCGTACTAAGCGATCAGGAATTTGAGTCAGCGAAATGAATGAAGAGACAATAAGCAAACACAAAAACAAAAACAAAAACAAAAACAAAAACAAAACCAAAAACAAAAACAAAAACAAAAACAAAAACAAAAAGCAAAACAAAACAAAAACAGATGTATTTGTTATTCTCTTCATCAATACAAACAAGTAACAAGTACAAGGAATGACATCACCTTATAGATGGAATAACGACCCGCCTCCCGGACACACTGTACGTGTTCGGTAACCATCGCTACCATTCCCAAAACTTACGAAGGCTGATGTGTGCCATGCTTAATGTGTGTACAATCGTTCTGTTTCTCTTCTTCTTTTCTTTTTTTTTGTGGTGGAGGATTATCTACGTAAGTCGACGAGATAAAATCTTGTCGAAACTCCTTTCCTCAAGTGAATGTGCTTGCTATTTTTTCTTATTTTACTGTTTGTTTCTTGGGGGAAGTTTCTGAGGATGTCTTAGATTGTATCTTTAAGTACTTCCAGTATCACTCGGTTATCCTTATTCAAATGTATATGTACATGAATGTATGTATATATGTATGTATGTATGTATGTATGTATGTATGTATGTATGTATGTATGTAGATATTCCTACGCCCATATGCCAACAAAAAGAATTTCCTAAATGGACAATATATGAATTTGAATCTGAAATCGTATCTGAAATAATTCAATGTGCTATCAAGCGAATAAATCAGACAGGAAAAAAATAGAGAGTTTTATCAATTGGATGAGAAATGATAGAAGAAAATTGCAGAGTAGTAATTCTGGTCGGAATATCAGCTGAGTTTGTGGTGTCATCATCTCGCAACACTCCAAATCATAAATATCGTGTGTTGTCGTCCACAGTTACGGAACCACAACCTCTTTTCCCTGGAAGCCATATTTGCTAGGTTAATGCAACATAAGAGAAATGTGATATAATACTTAAAACTTTTTTATTACATACAGTAGGTGCGAGATTGATAGAGTATTTTGTACAAACTCAAATGCGCGGTTTGATCTATCGTAATTAATAAAGAAAAATGGAGGAGGGCTGAAAAAAGTATGTGAGTAGTTGGCCGGAGATTGATTAGGAAATGCACTTTTTTTTTTAAATGTTCTTAATCGATTTTAATTGAATTTAATGATCTTCAGTACTGATTGCGTTTGATAGTGTTTGACGAAATTCTATCCACAATATCACGTAAGTCAAGCTAAGGCCAAGAAACATAGGAGGATATCCTAACTCACCGTTTTCCAGGTGGAAAAAAGACAGAAACACTTTAACCACGGAGGTGGAAGAGCCATCTCTCTTCCACCTCCCTGCTTTAACAGACGAAACAATAGAGAATGTAAGTGGTAAAAGAGAGCGATTGGGATGAGGAGGGGAGGGGAACCCTTTAAAGTTTTTTTTTTTTTCATGCAGTACATTATAAGGATAATAGCTGAAGAAATAAATGCTCTTTCGAAGAACTAGTGTAAACTATTACTTAACGCATGTACATGTATATGCATATGTATTCAATGATGCGTTTTTTAGTTCACCCTAACCTGAATTCACATTGCCCGATTAATCGCTTCCTCTTTCTTTCTCTTCTCGTCCCCGCTCAGTGCAAAATCCGATGTAAATTATCGCCTATTTCGGGTCAAATTCTAGGTTTCTGGACGATATCGTTACACTTTTGACGACTGGACGAGATGATCTCCAGGGGGATATAGAAGTCAATCTACACCGGGTAATTCTTGGATCAGCAGAAAGATGAACGTCCCCAAGAGTGTCTTACACTTTGTGCTTAACTGAATGGATAGAATGGGATAAAGTACGGGTACTTATCCGCGGGATCCCCGAGGAGGGAGGCTGATATTCTGCTAACTCGAGATACCCGCCACCATTATAGGGAAGATTTGATTGTGACGTACCATGGGGTAGTGGAGGTGGTGGTGGTAGTGGTGGAAGTTGGTGGACGGGAAGTGGAGGGGGGGGGGGGGGGCTAGGGCACAAGGGGAAACGATTTCACCTGAGCGCCAGTGTGTGCTTGAGTGAGTGCATCATGTGTGTGTGTGTAGGTGTGTGTGTATACATTTTATACATCTTTGTATACATGACATTTTTGCCAAAAAAGGAGAAAAGTTGTATTATATGTTAAAAAATGTGATTCAGCAGCACAAGCGTTACTGTTTGCGAAACAGATATTGATTAGTTTGATCAGGTTGATCAAGATAGATTTTTTTCTGAGATTTATGCAGATCTTTATATCACTTTTACATATATGGCTTGATTCTTTTTTAAAGAAGAAACCAAAAAAATATGGTATTGTATGTTAAAAAAAAAGAATGTGATTTAGGAGTAGAAATGAGAAGAACAGCTGCTTATTCTTGTTCGAATTAGTATTATTGTAAAAAAGAACCAGATATCAAATGAAATTCAAATAAAGAATATCATAGAAAAGTGTTTGTGTTGTGTGTGTGTGTGTGTGTGTGTGCGTGTAGATGAGTGGGTGGGAGAGAGGAACTGCATGCATTTTTCAACTTTCAACTGTGAAACATTTTGCACGAGTACTTTTTTTTCCTCAGACGTGCAGAGCATCAAAACTAATCGCCAGGGAGCCATTATCATACGTTCCATAATGTATGCGATTACGTATGTTTGAGAGTTATATAGGGACTTCGAGCAAAGTCATAGTCCATGAACATTCGACAATACTTTGATAATAGAAAACGGAGTAGTATAGTAGTAGCAGTAGTAGTAGTAGTAGTAGTAGTAGTAGTAGTAGTAGTAGTAGTAGTAGCAGCACATAGTAGTAATAGTAGTAGTAGTAGTAATAGTAGTAGTAGTAGTAGTAGTAGTAGTAGTAGTAGTAGTAGTAGTAGTAGTATAAACTAGTAGTAGTAGTATAAACTAGTAGTAGTAGTAGTAGTAGTAGTAGTAGTAGTAGTAGTAGTTGTTGTTGTTGTTGTTATTGTTGTTGTAGTAATGGTATTAGTAGGGCGGTAGTAACTTACTTGTTTAAGTTTGTCTCTAGTATATAGCCACATGACCTGTGCATTTTGACCCATGACATAGGCAGGCATTGTTTCTTGCCTTCAATCTGCGCACATCCTACACCATCAATGACGGAGTTCATCACAATCAATCTCTTCTTCGTCAAAGACTTCAAGACTTAACTGCTCGTTATTTCTTTGCGGTCGAGTAAGAGTGCAAGAAAAAAAAAAGAAGTAGGAGAAAACAGAAAACAAGAATATATCCTCCAGCAACGTGCTGGTACATCGGAGTGGAAGTACATTTGCATTATTATTTAATCAAATTTCAAAACAAAAACAAGGAAAATATTGACGTGCGTATACAGTTCACTTCATCAGTATGCTTACTGTTCGGGGAAAAAAAATCAATTTCACAGAATTGCGTATCCCGATGCAGGGACACTGAAAATACATGCTAATTGGTGCGAAGTCATTGAGGGTATTGTAGATCTTTATCACTTCCGGTGCAGACTCGGGGTGATATTAAAACATGATAATGCAGGACAGAAAAGCCAATGTCACGGAGAGACACAGGCACATGATTACGCGGATCAATGTATCCTTGACTACAATCTTGAGCACACAACAGCTCCATCACGATCGCCCGCTCCTATCTTCTTCTTCTTCTTTTTTTCAAATACCCTTCCAATTTTTCGTCGCCCTGCGCTCATTAAGTTTTCATGAATTGTTTTCTCCCTTTTCAAAAAGTATCGGTTTACCAACCCTGACATTGATAAACAGCAATGAGTTTCCGATCGTTCCAAGCGCGTGCATAATGGACGGTATCGTAACGCCTCCGGAAGACCGCAGCCAAATCGCTTGAACGAGGTGAGATAAAAGACAGCATCGCGGAATAGTCTGCTGAAAATGAAATATTCTGATCATGGATGTGTGTATATCGCTCTCTTGCACGGCAGGGTCTAGTTTGATATCAACAAAGATTGCTCAAACAGCGGGGCGTGCATCACATTGAGGAAAAAGCAAACGGGAAGGTGCTATTAGTGCGCCCATGCAACAAAGGAAATCGCGCAGTGCTACATTTCGGGTTCCTTTTTGTGTGCGTGTGTGTATGTGTGTGTGTGTGTGTGTGTTTGTGTGTGTGGGGAGGGGATGGGTACCAAGATACATGCTACTTTTAAGGGAAGTTTACCCGACATTTTAGTGTATATTCAGTTAGTTCAAACTATCAGTGGGTGATAAAGCACTCGGTGAAACACTTGAAGAACAAACGGTCAATTCAAGCATTTACTGAATGCTTCAACGATATTTCTGCACTAACTGAATCCCCATTCCATTTTTAGGGGAAACCTCATTTTCAATTCATGTATTTACGCGTGTTTTACTATCATTCTATAAAGATCTCCTAGATGCAATAATGAAACAAGACCACTGGTGTTGAGGAACTGTATGTGTATGAGTGTATGAATGCATTGCTTGACTTGCATCAAGAAGACATGATTTCCTGATTATTGGGTTGAACAGTCTGCCCATATATTGCATATGGTAAAAAAAAAATGATAAGAGAATGAATGAAATAAAATTCAT
Source organism: Diadema setosum (assembly GCF_964275005.1). NCBI lineage: Eukaryota > Metazoa > Echinodermata > Echinoidea > Diadematoida > Diadematidae > Diadema > Diadema setosum. Next base: position 23,436,932 of record NC_092699.1, on the reverse strand, counting down.
CTAGTCTTCCAAGAGCTTTAAGAATGACGTTAAAAGAAAATCTGTGATCTTGAAAATGATGTATGAATTATACATCTTAAATGCATTTGGTATGCTGAAGGCTGCTTCCGCAATTGTCCAGCAGTAATCTTCTCATCAATGTGCGCCATCAGGAGGCGAATTTGGCATGTAATATCCAGTGCAACAGCTTGAGACATCGGTTCTGCTCATAGAGGCTATTAAACATTCATGCTGAGAACTTGAGGTAGGTTCCTAATGGCCATATAATCTTCCCCTCGACACGCGAGCAGTGCGTGGGGCGTGTGGTAATTCCATAGGACAATAGTTTTATACGGAGGGCGCCTCACATTACCTCACCGCACGGAACAACAGCCATACAAGAGCAGAAGGGTGCCTAATGCATGGGTTTTCAGGGGGACAACCGAGGTGGAATGAACGACAGGGTAATGAGAAAAGCATGGAAGTTCTTGACTCCTGAGAGAGAGGGGACAGGGCTAAGAGGAGGGGATCAGAAGGACACTGGGGCCGTGGTGTCGATGTCAGGTAAAGGATTTGTCATTGGACATTAAGTCGACAGAGAAAAAACAAGATGACAGTCGACTTGGACTTTGTAATGGCTTAATGGTTACATCAGGTAGACGAATCTCACACAGCCTGTAGTGACATCATGGTACACGTAGGCTTAGCTGATATCTTAATTCTGTCAGAAATACATAACGGCCTATGACTTCTAGGCACAAGTAAATTATGATCGTTCAATGTATATGGGCCAGTTGATTTACCACACCCTGGCGAATGATATCAAATGTTGTACACTCTCCTCATAATCTCGCTGTAGACATTTATTCGTCTTCCCCCACCCCCCCCCCCCTTCTTCGTTAGCAGTTTTACCAAGAGGAAGACTCGCTCGGAATTTGATACTCCGATGGATAAGTGAAGACTTAAAGTCTTTTCTAATAAGTCAAACATTATAATTTTAGCGAAGCGTTGTTAGCTAGGGTTTGTCTTCTTGGATAGGCAAGTTGCTTGAGGGGGAAAAAACCGAAACGAAATCCTGTGGTTGCATTTGAGAGCAGTACTGATTTGTGCCATTCGAAATTTCTTCGATTGGTAAACCAAACATTGTTCGTAGGCGCGACCTACATTTCGCATGAACAGGTTGGAAATTGTCCTCCTTTTCTTTCTGTTCCCTTTTACGCAAAAGAAATTGAATTGTAATATCTTAAAAATGGCTTTAACTTAAAAAAAAAAAAAAAAAAAAAAAAAAAACATGACAAGTGTAGCTAAACATTCAGCACGGTGGTATAAGGGACATGGATTTTTTTTTTTCGAACAAGAGGTCCTGGGGGGCATTTCATGAAGCGTTTTGTCCGACAACTTGTCGGACAAATTTGCTCTCAGCCAATCAAATGCAAGGATTTCAGTAGCTTTTAACATTTTGTCAGACGAAATATCTGACAAAATGCTTCATGAAATGCCCCCCAGAAGTCGAATCCTACCCGCAATTTCCGTCGCTAGAAAACATCTTTTTCAATCGCCCTCTCAACCTGGGTGCATGTATAAATGCCGGGATGACAATGCGGAGCCCACCATTTATCATAATAGCAGGGTCATCTGTGGGATCTGTGCTATAGCACCGAGGAGGTCAGCCCGGATAATTAAGACCGCTATGCTACTCCAGTAACAGTCCGTTTGAGTTTCCCTTTGGACATAACAACTGTGCAAAATACGAGATGCACAACTCTCTACGCACTTGCTTTTCTTTTGAACAACTTGATTATTAAAAAAGAAATAACACTGGAATCAACGAGGACAGTGAATCTAAATATCCAAATAACATCTTTTATTACACATGACCGAAGAATAAAAGAACCAATTTTGCCCATCCCCCCCCCCAAAAAAAAAAAAAATGTGTCAATCAGGCGGTTAGCAAAGTCTTTCAGTGTTAACTCTGTAATCAGTCCAAGGACCATTGAAGACGGACGCCTTTCCAATCTAATCTCCCCTTTCGAAAATACGCAATTACGACGAGGTTTTTGAGAAAAATATTCGCAAGCTCGAGTAACATTCTGCGTCAGCCGATGATGAAACGAAGATACCCGACAGGATTTGCGTCTTATAGTCTCAGGGGTTGTTATTCTTTCCGAGATCTTCGACCAGCGGTATTATCTCATTGTTACCAGAAACTCGTCTCGTTCTCCCATCAACAATGGACCTTAAAAACCAGAGCAACGTGTGGTCAGTATAAAAGGGTAAATGAAACTTGATTATGATATCGAAACGCTCGGTCGTTGGCCGAACGATTTCCCTTGGCGATAATGGATATTCTCTGAGAAGATTATTGGATGTGGAAAAATATCTCTATTAGTGCGTTTGTTGGTTTTCTTCCTACCGACCACGCTCTTTCCTTCTTTCTTTCTTTCTTTGCCGATCGTACCGGAAACTGTACATGTGCGATAACGTCAAAACTACACAAGTCAATGGTTTTGTGAAGTATTGTAACCATTCATGGTATCATAAGTTACGTAGCTGGCGACAGCTTTTTATAGAATAGATAAACAAGAACTAAAATGTCACAATTTCATATCAACATTCTCATTTTGATCAAGTTTTGTTTAAAGATGTCATGCAACCACATCGCGACATCCCAAATGACGTTTTTCGTGGTCTGGTGTTGTTGATATTTTTCAAAGAAGTTTATTTTTAACCCAGGTGGATTAGAAAAAAAAAATGTTCTAGCGTTGCTTGGCTCACCGATATGTTTGTCTTGCTGTCTTGTGTGGATCGAATGACAAAAATTTCCATATTAGTCAGAGTTTGAACCGATTGTTGTGAAATATGTATAACTATATATATAACGTGAAGGCAGTCAATTATTAATACAAAAAAATAGGTCTTGAATAAATAAAGCAAACATTGGAAGTTTGTGAAATGTGATGAAATAAACACAAACATACACACAAAGGCTCATTGAAAAGATAGACAGACTAATGTTTATGAGTCTAAAAATAAAGAAAAAAGTTCTTTGTAATTCTCTTTCACGACCAAACTATTTATGTTCTGTTTGTAACTGAAATTACCATCTCTGTGAGACTCGATTTAAACATGAAATGTTACTGTTGTAGCCTACATTTAACTCTTTAGCATACACTTTAAAAAAAAAAACTTATCTAGACTATAATTATCATTAACTCGGTATTCGGGGTCCGTTGCGGAAATGACGGCCCTTTGCTGGAAGCGGGATTGCCTTCTGATCAGCCAAGCTGTAAACGAAAGCTATAACTGTTTAATGGATGTGTGAATGTACAAATAACGACCACAGTGCTTTCATAACTCCCTCAAGATTACACATTACACGATTTAAAAAAAAATGAAAATATATCTCCGCTCTCAGATTGTCGCGGTCGGTCTTTATGTATATTTTAGTGATGTTAGCTTAGGACGTACTCGAATCCAGCAATGACCGAATAATGCGAAACCAGAGTGAGGAAGCATAATGCGTTTCCTAAGAAGAGAGACTCAGACAAATAAAGTAAAAGAAGGGAAAGAGAGTGGGGAAACACATACAGACAAATAAATAGATATGTAGATAGATAGGAAGATACTAGTAGATAGATAAAAAGATAGAGTGAGTATAGTGAGGAAAGAAGACATAATTCTTTACTTTTCTTTTTTGATTTCCAGTGGCAGCAGAAAAAAAAAAATACATTCGTCCCCTTCAGTTAGTGTACCCGTAGATACTGTTTCTCATGCCACTGGAGTCAAGGTCCTGCACATTCGCCAATCAGAGAGAAAACGGGCAATGGCATTGGTATAAAAGCAGACATCCGTTCAAACGCTTTCCCGCCAAATCAGCAGGGACGATGTAAAGGTATGAGTCACAATCAGTGTGGTTCATGGAAGAAAAATACCCTGCCGGTATAAGCAAATGAGATTAGTTATTTAAAGAGAGAGAGAAAAAAAAAGGGGGGGGGGTGGAGGACTGTCCATATTCTAGTAAATGGTAACTTGTTTCAATATCGGCAACGCATTTTGTCAGGATGCTGTTTGATTACAATATGTCATATACATGCTGCTTCTCTGTCTTTGTTCGTTAGTTTATTCTTATGTTTGTTTGTTTGTTTGCTTGCTTGCTTGTTCGTTCGTTTGTTTGTTTGTTTCTAGACATAATCATAGCATGTTTGAGGCCGACCTTGCAGGAGATTTCATCTCTTAAATGCCTGATTGATTCATCTTCCCAAAATATCTATTCATCAGTGGATGATGGGTGCCTGGTTTAAAGTGAGGAGTGAGCCTGTGGTTTCTTTCAGTCTTTCTTATATATCGCGGTGTTTTTTGAAGGTTTCAGGCATTCGGCAGCTTCTTCCCTGCTGGAAAGAACATAGTGTCCCACAGTGTGAGAAACACAGTGTGAACACAGTGTGAAATCTCTTCACACTGTTAAACACTTTTCGAGCGTTTTAACAGTGTGAACACAATGTGAGTCATAAATTCAGTGTGAAACAAAGATTTACTATCTGAACACTCTGTGAAAACCACACCATAGTGTGAAATCATCTTCACACTGTTTAGCGTTTTCACATAGTCGACTATGTGAACACACTGTGAACACACTGTGAACACACTGTAGGACACTGTGTTCTTTCCAGTAGGGTTTGCTGAAAAGTGGTGGAACAAACCATTCCATTTGGGGGACAAAATGTTCCATGGTCCAAACTATTCCATTCACAGGAAGGAATAGGATGGGATGGGACACCATTTAACATACAGGAAGAGAGAACGTGTGTAATCCTTCGAAGAGATATGGTATAGTTTTAGTTAAGATGGGGATTAAGATTTTACCTTTTTGTGAGACAATTACAAACCACTTATGGCATATTAAAGAGCGTACAAATGTAAGAGGAATCAATAGTTTGTTTGATGAAAAGAGATCGTTGAGATATCCAAAAACAGAGTGGTCTGAATAAACGGTGTGGGACCCAACTTTTATTCGGACATCTTAGTTTTGTTTTGTTTCAGATATCTCAGCCATATCAGAGCCGATTTTATCAAATAAACTTTGAATTCTTCTTAAGAATTGTATGTTTGTAAAATTTTATATAAGTGATTTTATTAAAGTTAAAACCTTAATCCCCATCTCAACCAAAAACTGTACCTTTCCTTTAAGAAGAGGATGGTCAGAGAATAAAGGAGTAGAAAGGACAAGAAATGAAGGTAAACGTCTCCCTCCGGCCCCCTCCAGAGTTCAGCGGTCACATTACCTGTTGCAGGTCCATCAACATTGCTTCTCCAAAGTGCAAAAACTGCAAGGCCATACTTCTTGCATCTTGCTTTGAGATGACAGTTGAAATGACGAACATAATTATTCCTATCTGGTAAAACAGGCAGAATTGATATCAGATGTGCCAAAAATACTCGGTTTGAAATATTCATGGCGAGACGGAGCGGGATCGTCTGACAGAGCAATGTCTTTAGAGTGGATCAACCCGAAACTTTCTATTTAAGGTACCATTTTTTTTCACTTTTCTTTTTTCTCATTTCTATTATTCTTTTCACTCGATTTTTCATAATGCATCCATGCATTTGAAAATCAACTAATAGCCATGTGAATATTTAGATAGGAAACGGAGAAAATGACGGGGTGGAATCATTCTGTTCATAAGAGACAGTCAGAAAGAGAGAGAGGGAAAGAGTTTGTTTAAACAGTGTAATATGGTTTCAAGCGAATCTACGACAGCATATTTGCAGCCACAGTATGTGTACGATATTAAGGTTGTTTCGAAACTTATTTTGCAAAAACGTTCTGTAGTCAGCATGACTTAATGATTAAACCAAAAAGGGGCTTTTTTTTTTTTGCTTGTCACCTGAAGAAACCCGGAAGTGGAATGGAATGAGAAAGTTGCGCTAAAGACCTTATTGTTTTTTTGCCTGTTAGCTGATGAAATCCGGAAGTGGCACCAGAAGTTGCGCTGAAGAACTTTTTTATTTCTTGTTGACTTGTTTGCTGATGAAACCCGGAAGTGGCACCAGAAGTATAAACTAGCCCTCCCCCCCCCCCCTTTTTAAAACGTGGGACCGGCTAAAATATTGTAGTCAGCGCGTTTAAGGAGGATAAAAAAAGTTAGGTAATTATCCTTAATCACACAACATAGCTCAATTACCCTAAAACCTCCCTTAACCTACTCAAAGCTGTATGATAGATAAAAAAAAAAAAAAATCACGGAACACGCATTTAATATCTCTTCATTGGTAGGGATGTTTATCTTCAAGACAGTGCATGTGTCACTCTTGATAATATCTCTGCTTGATGGGACACATGTAGTAAACTTTCGGTGACGCCTGACTCCCTTTACATAAGGACAAAGTAATGGCGTATCGGTGAAAGATACAGTTGAGAGTATAATTGTCATTGCTTGTGACACACTTGTATAAAGTGTGATTGGCGTCATGCCGGAATGGGGGTCCTTACCTCTGTTGGAAGTATGTTAGCCTGGAGTTCGCACGGCCTCCCTCCAAACATAAACCAATTCAATCGCGACGTCCCGCTAATACAATTACGGCGGCGATACCGAAGACGGAGTCTGAATATGATAGCCCACAAAGCGAAGAGAGTTAGTTGACCATCGTGTCACCGGACCAATACAACACGCCCATGTTGAGTTTGCCTATTGACTGTGCTTCAAACAGCATTATCAAATCACGAGTCAGCCAGCTTTCGCCGACGAGATGTTAGAACCTGTGCTATGTCTTCAGAAATCATCTCCATTTTCTTATTCTTTAAGTAAAGTTCCCTCTTGTTTAAGAATAGTGTGAAAGGAGATATCATTGAGGCACAATCAAATCACGAGTTGAGCTGGCTATGCTGGTCTCCGAAGTTTATGTAGATCAAGTAATCAAATAATACAAAAGCCGTTATATTTCGTCGACGGACAGGAATTTCTTCATAATGATTGTCTGCCTTTTCTAGAGAAGCTTGCGCTACACATCATCTAGCTTATTTTCATCGTTTTTCCTAATCTTATCAAGTCTTTTGTCTATGATTAGTTCATGAAATCACACATTTCAAGAGAATTTGCATCTATTTTTATGGGTAATCTTTAAACAAACAAAAATATACACCAGCTCTTTGTTCCATCAAAGCGTAAGGGCAAAATTATAATTGTATACTTCACGTACTTGGTTAAAAAAAAAAAGTCATATCGATGAGTTTTGTTGCCTGTTTTCTGTTGCAGCACGAAACATTCGACAGAAATATCTTATTTTGTGTCACGGACTTAGGACAGTTTCTACAATGCCATGGGAGTGTTTTTGTTTTGCTTTCCTTTCCTTTTTTTTTTAAACGCAACAAACCGGCACTCATACAAAGGGTTAACAGATAGTACGCTTTAAATCTTGTTACTTTTTTTTTATTGAACAACAACAGAACTCTTGTTGGCTTGGTTAGTGAACACGAGGTTCACTGCTGTGTAATTCGTCAGGTACGCCGCACCATCCGGTGTGTATGTACGGTCAGTTTTGATAAAAGCGATAACTCGATTGTAGATGCTACAGGCACGCGTGTGTCAGTTATCGAAATAAAAAAAAAGTAAGGCAATATCCAAACGTGAGACGTAGCTGTGTAAGCTATATCAGAGAAGGTGCTATCATGTAACACCCTTAATAACTCAGCACACTCGGAGGTGAGCAAATGTTGTGATGACCCTAAATGTCGCCACGGCCTCGGCAGCAACTACGCATATCTAGTTTCTCACGCCTACTAAATGCCCCGGTCAAAACCCACCTCGATTCCGATATCTAGGTGCTAATGCATATTATAGGAGACTGTCATCATATAGCTCTTTTTGATCATTTTGCTTCACATGCCCCACATGGAGAAAAAAAGTTGAAAAGACAGTGAGGTGTTCACTCAGCCCTCTCTTCTGAGCCACAGGGACAACTGGAAGAGAGAGAGAGAGAGAGAGAGAGAGAGAGAGAAAGGGGGGGAGGGGGTGATGGGAAGTTTTGTCGGAAAGAGAGGTTAATGAGCAGAATCGTCTATCTTATAAGCCAATCCTCCATTTTCGAATGGGAAAATAGTTTAACGGATTTTTTTTTTTTCAATAATCATACACTGGTCGTATTTGTTACTATCGTTAGCATGTTTATTTACGAACAAACAACATAGAAACAGAGTGGGAGAGAGAGAGAAAAGATAGCAAAGAAAACGAAGTACTTGGTATCTTCGAGTGGTAATAGGCCCCAGGTGAGTTTTTCGTTGGACACCAGATAATCCAGATACCAAATAAGAGGTGACTAATGAGATCCGTAGGGGGGCAAATTAGCGGTAACGTAATTCCCGTGTACCGACCACTCCGGGTCCCAATACTACTTACCGTGCTAGCTTCAGGAACTTCTTGCTCACCAGCGACAATTAAAAACGAAAATCCTAGGTAAGTATCGATATACCTATGGCGAAGCGGAATAAATCAAGCGAATTACTTCCTCATACTCCAATTTTTCCTCTACGAGAGCCTAGTTTCATGTCCAAATTGTAACATAGCATCAGATAAGAGCAATCATCCAATAAGTCCTTACTTTTCCATGCATTTTTTTCTTTTTGAAGACTTTATATGTACAGGTATGAAAAAGTAAGAATTCTAACGGTCCTTTTGAAACACAAAGTTGCAGAAGATAAAAATTAATGTAGACTAAAGTGCACCTGTTTTTCCAACACAGAAATTGAGCGGCGCGTAGATTTGCCGGTCTCACTAAGTTTATCATAAGTTTATGGTCACGGCAGTTGATGTCTATTGTTTATCCTCTCATGCCGAGTATTACCTTCCTTTATATTACTAGGACACACACACACACACACACACACACACACACACACACACACACACACAAATCTTTGGAAGAGATGACATAAAAGACCCTTAGAGGGGAAAAACGCGCATGAACATAATACCTAGCAGCAAAAATTGATTTAAGTTTTAACGGCGAGTGTAGCATCTTTTCATCGTGCCACTGTATTCTTGGTAACAGAAAAGCAATTAAAAAAAAACACACAAATCACGCATACTCTGGTACAAGCGAGGAAAAACCTCAAGCGAAAATATTTAGTAATATAAGAATAAAAATAACAGTGAGTCCTGCCCCGCAACTCATTGATTTATATCACTTTATCTTTTAGTCCTATATGGTTGATCCGTTGGAAAACGCATCAATGAAAGTTACTAGGCTTGAACAACGAGATAACCTTCACGCTCCTTTTAACTGCATTTTAGGTGAAATTAAAGTAAGACAATGACAGTTCTCCTCTATACCACCTAATAGCTAGTAAAAATAGAAAGAAGTTTAATGATGCCCTTAGTTTTTAGTCATTCGACCTTACAAAAAAAAAAGAAAGAGAAATCGCATACAGGAACATTGTTTTGCCGAATTATATTTCCATTCGATGGAAATGAATACAGTTAATTCTATTTACCCATCACCCGTCCTGTACGACATTATTTGAGAAACGTACTACAATAGATACATCAGACATGTCAAGCTTGTAGAACCTCTTATAGTATGAGTTTATCGACACAATTGTCATATTATCATACTTTCTTCTGTATAGTACTTTTTATCATCAAATTTTCCTTGTCGTTATTGATTTATTAATGTGTTTATTCATTCACTTATCAGTCCGTTCATTGTGGTAAGTACTTATCTATAATGATCTCCTTGATTCAATAACACCAGTGATTAAATCCCGACAGCAATCAAACAAACTTGCCTTTATGTTGAGCCCCATTATATTTCGTGTTTCGTTTGGTAACGTACAAAATACAATTGTGTCATTGAACATTTTGTCGCCTTGTATCAATAATGTTCATTAAGTCAGTCAGTTGTATTTTTCATTTTGTTATATTTTCAATCGAAATAATATGAATATATATTCGAAATTAAAAAGAATAACACAAACCGCATGGGGAAGGGTACCAATTTTGCAACAATATGACTCAGAAAAGGGGAAAGATTGTGTGTCCCCGAGTAGTGAACGTAGCGCGGTAATTTCCATGATGTGAAGAAGAAGAGACAAAAAATAATATAATTTACATTTCCTTCCGAGATGAGTTCATGTTGCACAAACACTATTTCATTAAGACCAAACATGTCCTTCTTTTTTTTATTTAACTCGTCCGCCTCCAGCGCTAATAGGCCAAGGTGCAAGAGCGTATAAGCACCTGCATTCTAAGACAGAGGTTAGCCCACCCGTGGTCATTTCGCTTATTCGATGTTCGTTTATTGGCGGAAATGATTTGATGTAGAATGAAGGAGTGCCCTAAAATGGGCAAAATGAGATTACACGTCATCATATATTTGTGTGTGTGTTTGCTTGCTTGTTTTGTAATACATGGCAGTCCAGGTGTCGACGCATTTCTACCAAGTTTAATTGCAGTACTGGTATTTGTCAATACTGAGTCATATTACTGCTCATGTTTCTGCCAGTGTACGTTGAACTCAAAAGTTTATTGACTTTACTTGGGAAACAAATTCCTTGAGGATGATTCCTTTTTTCTTTGCTCGAGCAAAAGATGCTGTTTTGTTTTATGTCTATGTACAAATCATGTAACTTGTCTAAATAACTCATGCATGTACGTGTGCACGTATAATTATAATCTAGTCTCTGCACTTTTCTCACTGTCAAACCTTACGATTTTTCTCTCTTCGGTGATATTTCCAATAAAGGCTATCATCTACCTAGCATGTGCCCTCCATCAGAAACAAAAAGCGTTAGGTTGGATCAAATGGTACAGTTTGCTTCTTCGCAACAAAAAGCAAGAAAAAAAGGAGAATCTACATTTATTCAACCTCACACTCAAGGGGAATTCATTCAAAGCAGTTAGAGGTCGCTATTCCGAAGATTCGTTATACCGAAGGTTCATTAATCCCAAAAGAAACAGGTTCGCTATTATGAAAGTTCGCTATTTACAGCATGTACTTTAATTTTCATTTTCGGATGAAAGAACCTCACTTCATTTTCGGTTAAACGAAATCCCAAATATCGAACCTCGTAGTATTTTCGGATTAACGACTCTCAAGAATATCGAACCTTATTTCAATTTCGAATGAGTGAACTTTCGCAACGAATAACCCAATTTCATTTTTTAGATTAACGAACCGTCGGAATAACGGCAAACTTGTTCGGATTAGCCAACTCTATTTCATTATTTAGATTAACCGACATAAAGGCACAGGGAATTTGTGTATTTTCGGAATAACGAACCATCGGAATAACGGACCCTCGGAATAGCGAACCTTATTTCATTTTCTGATTAACAAACCTACACCCAAAACATGTGTGTGAATCCTATGTGAATGCAGATTATAAAGTATATGTTATAATTAATTTATAATTATAATATTAGAAAGTTTTTGGAAAATTAGTCAATCCGTTCAAAAATTAGGAAGTTTTTCAATGAATTAAATCCATAATCCATGATTGACGGAGAAGGAGTCTACACAAGAATTTTCTGATATCGCAGTAGTTGAAATTGATATGAGGAGGAAGAGAATAATTATACCACTTGATTTTTCCTTTCTAACATAATGACAAGCCCTTGACTTACGCCGCTTTTAGAAGGGAGGAGTGTGATGTTATCCATGTTATTTTAGTAACTTGGTAACAAGTCAAGGGAATACTGTACTCTTTGTTATAAAACATTTTTTTTGTTCACTGAACACATTATATTTGCTATAAATTTCTGTTTTTAAGTATTTCACCATATTCGTATCGAATGACACGCAAGTACACACTCACGCACACACACACACGCATACACATACACATACACATACACATACACATACACATACACAGAAACAAAAAGGGTTACAAAAAGTCAGAGCTATATAACCATGATTTACTCCCACTGTTTCCCGTCAAATTCATTTCTCTTTGACGATTTCCCGTGTCACCAGAGAATATCGAAGGGCTGCAAAGTCAAACCATGTCAAACGCAAAGAATTGCTGCTGAACAACAACTATTTAGGAAATAAGATTCCATATACTGGCTTCCCAAGTAGGAAGCGACCTTGTGAAACAAATAGCCATTGCCTTTTTTTGTGGAAAGCACTTAACTATTTCAGCCTTTCTGATTCATGCTAAATATTTGATTGAAAAACAACACACTTCAGTCACCGTTTTATTTTGTTTAGGTTTCAGAACGATTCACAACACTGGTGCTTTGAGGGATACTGCAATTTACCCTCTTCTTTATATTCTTGTAGAGTTTGGCCATTAACTCGTACTCGTCTTCAATCAATTACGAACGTCAGGCCTGTATGCAAGTCATTGTTGTTCAACTGCTTTTCTCCTCTTAAAGATAATAAAAAGTTTTGGTACCTCAAAAATTTCCTTGTCTTAGTTTGTGTTTCAGGTTAAAGTACCTTTCATATAACTAACACTGTGAGACTTACTCGCCCCAAAGTGCTCTCATGTCTTAGTAATCATGCAATTAACTGCGACCAGCAGCCCCATACGCATAGCGACCAGCAGTCCCATACGCATAGCGTAATCGGGCTTCGCATTGTAGCATTCAGGATCATGACAGATTTATTATCGCGGGATAAATGTTAACTTAAAATCCCAAAAATTCTTCAATTTGAAGACTTACCAATTAAGGTGAAGTATTGAAAACAGGCTTCGGGCAACGTTTGGTTCTGCCTATAGTCCCTTTCTGTTCGAATTGATGACTGAATGTGACTCGGCCGAGAGGACCTTGGGAGAGCTACATACACCATGTACACTGAATACTACAGCCAGTGCATGCGAACACATGACATGCGCACAAATTTCAAATCCCATATCAACGGATAAGATGTTTGTGTGCGCATGCGCTGGCCGTAGTAGTCAGTGTATGCATCGGTCCATGGTGTATGTAGCTCTCCCAAGGTCCTCTCGACCGAGTCACATTCAGTCATCAATTCGAAAAGAAAGGGACTATTGGCAGAACCAAACGTTGTTCGAAGCCTGTTTTCAATACTTCACCTTAATTGGTAAGTCTTCAAATCGAAGAAATTTTGGAATTTTAAATTGACATTTACCCGCGATACTAATTCTGTCATGACCCTGAATGTTACAATGCGAAGCCCCATTACGCTATGCGTATGGGGCTGCTGGTCGCAGTTAGCTATGCGTACAATGGGCTGCACGCTGCTGGTCGCAGTCAGTGGTTTCGTACAATATTTATCGACGCTGTACGGCGACGGCTCTGGTACGAAACCATTATTGCATGATTACGAAGACATGAGAGCACTTGGGGCGAGTAATTCTCACAGACAACGTACTTTAACGTGAAACACAAACCAAGACAAGGAAATTCAGGGAAACTTTTGAGGTACCAAAACTTTTTATTATCTTTAAAGACTGGATACCCTGATGAAAATCTTCGCGCACTCAGGCAACTACTTTTTGATTGGATGGGGTAAGATTTTTCTTTGAACACCTATACCATGGTTTCTGCATTAATTGAATGTTGCGCGCGTCTCATCAATCATATTAATTTTCACTATCATTGATTGATTTGTGAAAATTACTTGATTAATGTTTGTTTTTACATTTTAATGTCATTATCATCTATTTATCTTATTCTACTTATTATTCATTTTCTATTTTTGATTAATTAATTCGTTTATTTGTCTATCTATTTAGTCATTTTTGCTGCTGGCAAATCGACATTTGATTTAAAACTTTGAAGAATATCACTTAGGATCAGCCAGAGGTTGGAATTTTAGCTTGTATCAACTGACAATAATTTTTCTATTTCAAATATTATCAATACAATTGTAATGTGAATCTTTCGCCTACTAAAGATGAGCCTCGGAAGAACCGCCAGCGTGAGGCGAGAGCTACGTAACGTGTCATTGAAATGAGGACATTTGCAGCTAGGAAAAGACTGCAATTGTCTTCATGGCCATTCACCTTTGCGAAGCCTATTGGCGTGAAAAGTCATTTAATGCAGGCAATTTCAGATCGCTTTAAGTGTTCATGATCAGGAAAGCCCCCTCTGGCGACGACAAACTATCATGCTTTTCCACCCATTAGCTGGAACAATACTTTAAATATTACGGAAAAAACAAAGGGCAAACAAAGAAACAACACAAAAATGTTTACACTTCCTGAGGATACAATCAAGTCGACTCAATGTGGGTTAGGCATGAAGCGAAATGAGCACCAGCTGCGCCACACCGGGTATGGTGTTACGAGGCGCCATTCTGTGTCGATTACATCCCGAACCCGCAACTCGATCAGGCGTAATGTCTTTTCCCCGCGGCTGCGATCAAGACTAATTGTCACGGGATCAGTCAAAAGACATGACGGCCTGAATGTCCAAGGGGCGCATAAATACACGAATTAGCACAGTCAGCTAGGCGCGAGCAGGAAATACAGGTACGTGGTCTCCTGTGTAGCAAAGCCTCTAGAGGCCATAAAGAGCAAATAAGAATGGCATCGGCGCACTATTCTCAATTTTTGCCAGAGCGGTGCTTACCTCCTTCCCTAAATTGAGTGAAATTGCTTGCAGAGATTGTTAACCAAGTTCTGTTGTCTGTGTTGCAAAGAACCTGACAATTTACCCCCTCCTTTAAGTTGATTGAGGGTTGGCTGGCTGTAAGTATATAGAGACCGTGTATATCTTGTAAACTATGCAAGTAACTGACAATGTTCCGTTCATCTCCTCGCTACTTTTCTAATCTATTATGGAGAACTTGTTTCAAAAGATTGACAATGAAGTTGATTTTTTTTTTTTGCTTCATTAGTAACTTGTTTTTGGGGTTTGCTTTTTTATTGTTCTATATTCCATATTTTCAACCAATAAACCATAAACATAACAACAAATCTGAATGGGTGAATTGTCGAACACAGCAATTAAAATAATTGAACATGTGAAATAATATAAGAAATCTACATAAACGCATTGGTTTTAGGGCGTAGATTCCCAGATACTGATATCATAATTTAAGATAATGATTTCATACTAAATAGTTGAATGATAAATGGTCAATGATGATAGACGAATTGATGTGAATAACAGTCATTCATCCCATCGCTTGATAGGCGTTGGGGTAAACCCCAATTAATTTGACGATACTATATAATCTGATTACGAAAACCGTTGAATAATCCTCTATCATATTATGACTCTAACGATATTAATTTTCCATCCAGCCTCTATAAAGATGAGACATGTCGACTTCAAGAATGTAGTTAAATCATTTCTAACAAGATTCTTATATCCTTGTAGAATTCGCATTGAAGCCGCCATGTTTCCCTGGCCATTCAGTTGGTTTACTCAAGAAGTTTCTAATTTCTGATATATCTATGTACATATAGAGTCTTATCGCAAAGCCAGCGAGCTAACTGCATTCTTATCAATTTAAGATATTTGCGATTAAAGCTGCTAAAAACAAGGACAACTTGTATGTGTCCGATGGGATATCACTTGAAAGGTTTTATTTTGCTCTATCTGATGATGGACTTAGTTTAAAATGATTAAAAATGGCGCTTAGCTCATTTTGCGAAGAAGCTCTTCATATATATATATATATATATATATACATGTATATATATATATATATATATATATATATATATATATATATATATATATATATATATATATTTATATATATATATATACATATATATATGTTATACATATATATATATGTATATATATATATATATATATATATATATATATATATATATATATATAATGTGTGTGTCTCTGTGTGTGTGTGTGTGTGTGTGTGTGTGTGTGTGTGTGTACATACATGCAGGGTCCTAATACAAGTTATATCGAGAGAGAGAGAGAAACAGAAACAGAAGAGGCCTGACACAAAATGTTTGTGGCTTTGATCTTCGATGACGTTCACAATCGTTCGCCATTTACGAAGTCATGGTGGGCGTTTCTGCATGCATGAGCGCACAATAATGATATGAGGGGGCTGTAGCCACGTTGTTTCCCTCTGTGTTGGACCTAAACACACATTAACTGTCGATCATGAAACGCGTTAACAGTCAGTCAGGTGGAAACAGATTTCGTCAAGTCGTGCCTGTTTTGCCAGCTCTTACAATCACGCAGATAAAATTACCCAAGCACCGGAGCAGCAGGACGGGAACATCAAAGCTTATCCTTGGAAAGTGTTTCTGAGATTAGCTTTAATGAACCAACGAATTAAGACCATGTTCTCGATGCGATAAGTATACCAACGTCTATCAGAGACGTTCCAGAAAGTGCATACCTTTAAGTCCTTTGCTTTAATATCAAACATCACTGAACTATAACATGTTCTAACAGATAACGATTTGCTGAAAGCTTACTTTGTGTGTGTGTGTGTGTGTATGTGTGTGTGTGTGTGTATGCGTGTACGTGTGTTTTTGGTCGCAGACTTGATATAGTTTATTGAAAAATAATATCATTACCATCTCCCTCTTGTATCCGGTCAGATGTAGTGATTCCGTTTTGAGTCAATTTGAGTCTAACTTAGAGCAGTTGCAAGAACTATTCTCCCGACTTTTCAAAAACCACTCCTTGTTCAATGTACGCGCTCAGCGAACCCTGCGGGCTTCCTTCACGATCTAAAACATACATACTACATGCAATAGTAAATTAGCAAACCTGCTGTGGATATTTGGCCCCCAAATCGTGGCGATTCTCCCGGACGGTTCCGTTGAAAATTTAAACGAATACGCAACAGATCTCGACATCTAGCCCCCGACAGCATCGGCTCGCCCATAATCACATATCATTAAAAGACCACTCACCTTGAGGCGAAGCGGGAAATGTTACAGAATTAAACACATGTTAAACACAGACAACCTTGCACACGTTCCTCACAAATATCAGCTGCACAGCAAGTCTTATCTTGCCTCAACGAGTGGGTATATAGCTTTCCTTGATTTATTTCTTTAGCAACATGTAAATGTGTCCGACCTCCCTTAGAATAGTTTACACAAGTAATAAATTGATATGCAAGTGATTATGAAGAGTCCCTTTCTTTGGAATTTGCGATTTAATAAACAGCAAGTGAATTCACTGCAACTATTAAAGAGTAAGGTCAAGGCGTTTTCCGAACAATGCAATTAAGAAAATGAAAAAAAAAAATATACTTGAAGTTATCGAACATGCACTTTATCATAATCTAAGTATTTTATCCAAGGTAGAAGAAAAATTATTAAAGAAAATATCGTTAATTGACAAGCAAACCCTTGCGATGCAAAGTCATAACTTCAACGCGTTGTCGGTGGTTGTAGAACGGTGACTGCTGAGTGATAATTTATTGTGTGGGTTCACGTTTGTCTATCATACGGCGAGATAAAACTAATCAAATTATGAGTGATCATTCATATACAATGACGCACACGGGATAGTAGAACAATGTATCAAATTGGTTATGCACACTGGCAGTTTTTTATTCTCGGTAATTCATGGTCGCAGTGTGACTGTGGTTCACGGCAGAGCGATGCTCATGGATCAACCCGCTGGCAGTGAATGGTGGAGGAGTCGAGCCGCTCAATCGCGGGCATTATTGGGAGAGCAGCCGCTAAGAAAAGATTGGTAGCAACACAATGTTGCTGATTTGCTCATTTAACTCTCAAGTTGACTGTAGAAGTATAGTCAAAGTGCAGATAGAAGAGAATCAGAAAATTACCACGAATATTGTAAAGTACTCATTGATCCATGACCCAAACTTGAAATTATACTAACTGGAGTCAAACCACATGTGGCTATAGCTGACACTGCTGTGAATTGCCTGGATTTGAATTTCTGATGTAAGACGCCTTTACATGAATTGATCATTAATCCTTGCCGAGATCGAAGCGAACTCACGAAACCGAAAATGTCAGCCACATTTGGCAATATCTTATCTCGTGTGCTTTCGACGTCCGTCCTGCCGGGAGAGATTCTAATATAGGGCGAGTTGATTTATCTGTTTTTGCCAGGGCGCTCATACAGCTAGCAATATTGTCGCTCTGAGACCGTCTTTATGCAATTGTTTCTACGAACCGTATACCATCTAGACTATTTCTGTTAGCTGCAAAACCTGAAACCAATCCAAGCATGTTTAGACGAAAAACATTAATCAAGTACCGACCTCTCACATATTTGTGTTTATATTCGATATTTAGCATTTGGAAATTTATGGATACGAGTTTTTAATCACTTCTTTCTCTTGGGTACTATAAGCTATGTAGGACCGAAGAATTCTTCCTTCTCATACGATGTCCAAGGTTGTGGATCAGTGTATGAAACTAGGCTTATTTAAAGTAGTAAAATCACGTCACAGTGTGGCCAACCAACAATGAAGGATTTCAGATTTCATAGAAGAATGTTATTATCACCTCTTCAGAGATAATCAAGGAGGCACAAAAAGTAGAAAAGCAAACAGTATTGTGCAATGTTGATACGTCACGAAGTGACTGAGAGGTATATAATTGTGATGCAATATCAGACGAAATGAAAAGAAGAAGAAGAAAAAACAGGTATTTATGAAATCAAATTGACGTAAGTCGTATCGTTAGGCGAGAATACTGTTCACATGACAAGCGTGGAGTGAGGACAAGCAGTGAAATGAAAACGATTGTAATTGTTTCGTTAACTTTGGTGGTTTCTTGACGATCAGACACTGCTTGGAGTAAATTGACATGAACGAACAGCTTAAAAATCATTTAAAACATTACTAAGAAAACTATGCATAGATGAACTAAATCACGATGGTTTAATTACTAGCAGTCAGGGTTAATTGCAAGTTCTGCTACAATTTTCCTTTACAAATCTCCCTGCGGAAAATCAAATTAATTGCTTCATTTGCAGGAACAACATTGGGATTATTTTTCATTGCCTACTGGATTGATTTGTTTACGTTAGATCAGAAGTTTGCAGTGTACGGTGATAAGCATTTCTTTTTCACATTCATACATAACATAATGAACAAGGAAACAATTAATGACGCACTTCACCCGATAACAATGATAAAAGTACTAGCAATGCAAAGTGTACTCTCGAAAGAAAAAAAAAACTTTCAAAATTGCTTCTGTTCTTTATCGGTTACCGGATGTTACCGGTTAACGGATTTTACCGTTTATTTAATACAGATATTGCTATTGCCAAGAAAATAATTAGGCCACATCATCCTTCACCGACGGAACTGACATCAAAAGGGATTAACCACGAGTTTGACATTAATTTCGGTGTCAACAATTATTAGGTCAGTAATTTCATTGCAGAATAGCTTCATTTTATCTTATAGCGTCTCTTAACCAGGCCTGTCTTAAAGTAGGTCAATCCATTTCTTCTTTTTCCTTCCATTTTTCTTGTATCAATTTAGTTTCCGAAGTAATTGGACAAAACAGTTTATGTAATCAGTCATAATATAGAATGCTGTGCAGAATATTACCACAGAACATGTCTTTGAAAAAAAAATCATATTCCTGAAATACAACAGAGCACTAAGATCAGCTGTATCCATACGGTATTGTGGCAGAAACCCATAAATTCATAGCACGATGCCATTGTTACATTCTGATACTGGTTCCTTCGTAGGTACGGGAGGGTGGGTGGAGGGGGACAGAATATGCTGAGACAAGCATTACCACGACTATACTGGACGAGAACAATAAGATTGTCTTGTTACTGCGCGCCCGAGCGCCAACATACACACGTGATCAATATAAACGTCCAATTCCCAAATAAATCTCCCTTCAGACGGTAATTGATTCGTGTTTTGATATTGGAATTAGGGCCTCTGTACGGATTGAAAAACTTTGGGGCCTTGACATGCCTTCCCGAGATCAAACCTTTGTATTCATTTGGTTAGCAAAACAGCTCGAACTTTTCGAGAAAAAACAGAAACGACAACACATCGAATCACTGTACTTTGGCAGTAATACTTCTTCATCTAGACAAGACGCAACAGCGACAGCGCAGATTTACAAATCGAAATCCCGCCTTCATGGAGATTCATTGGCCGGGTGAATATCCCACGATGCCCACACTTCACTATGTACTTGAATCTTTGTTACGTATCAAAGCTCCGTTTAATCCCTGTCATCGGTAGATCAAGTACACAAGTTCTTCGACCTCTCTCCCCCTCCCTCCCCCCCCCCCACATCACACAAGGATTGTGATAAGCTAAGTGACATTTCTTTCAGATTTTCGCCTTTACTGAGGCTGTTTCTTGTCGTCATATCGAGCTGATGAATAAATATGGAATATCTGGTCGGTAGAATGTCAGATTTGAAATACTGCTGACATAAATCACAGTGCATGCGGAAACTATCAGTCCGGCAAAATGTTAGGCCAAAATATCTTTTCCAATTAAGCGGATTGAGTGTGCCGTAATCGAGATAAATCGTCTTACATCGTGACCGGCTTCAACTCAACCTATATTATACTCTATTTCAAAAACTGTAATGTTTGGAACTTTGGATACAACGAGTGCTTGATTAAAAGAGAAGAGAGAAAACTCGAAAGCAGTTTTCTACAATTTTTAGCGTTCATGATTCAGTGTGACTTTCACAATTATTAACACGAACACACACACGCATAAAGCCGTCTTTCTCTCTCTCTCTCTCTCCCCGTTCTCTCCTTCCCTCTCTTTCCCCCATTTTAGCTGCCACCCCCATCTCCGCACGATACAATCAAAATCCTAGATGAGCAGCTGTTTCAACTTCTTGCGAACCCCCAAAAAGAACATTTGGCGAGTGTACGTGTGCACAAAAGTTTTCCGCTTCTATATGCAAACGAAGACATACGAATTATTTCTCGGAAATAAAAACGAGACATAAAATGTAACAAAATGCCCATTCCATCCTAAGCAGTTGATTATCTCTGGTTCTCCAAAAAAAAAAAAATGACACCACTGGTACTAGTATGATATCCTCAGTGGATCCCTAGTGAAAGGTGGACATGGTATATAGACATAAATTTGAGGACAACTGAACGACAACATCCTCAACCTATAAAGGCATATTTCTCAAGGTCTGTGTTCGTCGCAGCAAAAGTCGAATACAAACCAAATATTGTGTTCTCTACCACGTCTACATTTCTTGTCCAAAAGTTTCAACCAATATTCAAGTCTATATTCCACCCCTCACCAAAGTACCTGTTGGGTCTTTGCGCGTCCAGTTTGACGGGACACAAAAAGTCGTACTGTCGTCTTGGAGATCAATACAAACGAGTACTGACGGTGAAAAAAAAAAGCTTTATAGACAACAAAATTAGTCACGAACATGACGAAAATGAATAACAAGCTTGATTTCGGTGTGTTGATCGAGAACGCGCTCAAGATTACATCGTTGGTTTCATACTCATATACTATGCATATGAACAGAAAACAAAATCACAAAATTAGTCAAAGAAAGAAAAGCTTTTCGTCTTAAAAAGGCTGTAAAATGGCTTCTTTATAGGTGGCGTCCATTCCATACCAACCTTCTACTCTCTAGATCAAAATGTATGATTTTTTTTTTTTTTTGTAATGACGGTATCAAATGCTAGAAAGTGACTACGATTATCAAAATACTCTAGTAACAATGGTCCCTCCTTTTCAGAATTATTTAAGGTTTACACCATCACGGTCAAAATGAAATTAGTCCAAGTTTCTGGAAAATGAATTCCCAAGAACCCTGTAGTCAGTCTTGGAGCTCATTTCGAGGTGCAATATCTATGAGGCAAAAAGGCAAAGTTGGAGCTTTGCTCTAGTGTCTGTATTAACAGCATTCAAGAATACTAATTCATTGAGGGGTTTTTTTCCGATTAATATGAACGAGTCGTAACTATTATATAAGAATGACCGCTGTTTTGACAATACTGTTGTGAACACATCTTTCATATTGTTTAAGACGATTGTATAAGACGCTGTTTGCAAGTCATCGTCTTATAGTATGCAGTATAATACGAGGCCAAGACATTGTAACAATGTTTTAGGGATAAAGTGTAGTTTCCGCTTTCTATAGGCGAATGGAAGTTTGCATCTCTTTGGTTCGAAATTTCAGTACTTGAATTTTCTACCGTCAGTCTACAAGGATTATACGAAGGTCAAATTTGAAAACACCTCACTCACATACAATCTCCTTTCATAATCATTTCCTTCGATAAGCAAAGTTACACTCCTTTACGAAAATGCCGTTGGCTAGATCACCAGACCGCCGTCAGAGCAAAGCATCAGATATTAATGCAAAGAGATGATCAAAATAGAAAGTGTCATTACAGTGAACTTTAGAGTCAGACTGCACATTATGCAGACGGGTGATAAAGATCATTACCTGCTCTTACAAACACAGACTATTGACAGAGAGGAAGCTATAGCATTTAGCATCTCCTCTTTCCTTACGTGCTCGTAGATGATACAACATGAAATGAGGAGTTATGGAGTGAGTATCTTGATCGATTAAAGTTTACGTACAAGACACATTTAATTACAAAATTTTGCATTAATCAATATGCATGTGCTACACACACGGCGTGTTGCTTTTTGGCGGAGAAAGTCGAGTGTCATGTTGACCGTTGGCGCCAAAATCTACAGTCAAACATTTGGTGTTGCTAGGCGCTCGAGACGCAAGCGCACTTTCACGTACGCTGCATTTTTCCAACAACACTTTTATGTCCACCTTATTTCTGAGCGCCTGAAAAAAGGTCAAAAAGATAATTTCTCATGTGGGATTATGTTTTTCTTAACTGAAATCTATCATACCATCATTGTTTTTCACTTCCAGGAGGAATATGAACTTTAATAGGGGTATGAACTTTCCCTCTTGCAATCATCATTTCGCCGGTAATGGCTCGTTTGCCAGGCGAAATGGCCTGGTAAATCACGCGGGCTGGAGACCTAGGTATGGAATCCTCTTCACTCTTGCTGCTTTCTTAAAGCGATTATATCTTCTTCATTTTTTCCTGGATAAAACGGAGTAATTCTGTTTCCCAACTTTACACTACAAGCACGTCCTGGAGTATGCATTCATTTCACTGGGGTAGCTAACATTTTTGTTAAAAAGTATAAACTTTGTATCAAATATATCTAACATTCGTGTAAGTCACAAAACACTATGAGTAATGTAAATCCATTATACGTACATAATTTTATTTTAATCAAAAATTCACTCGATTTCATGTCTGTCCTTGCAGCGACATCTTATCCCAGTCAAACATTAGTAGATGCAATCCTGATGACTGAAAACACTATAGATAAATTCTAATTTGCATTGCAAGAAATGATATACATTCTCGAGCTATTCCGGGTCGTGCACATGCATAGTGTTCAAAATTCTCAGATCACAAAACTTCAGCGATCCTTGAAAAGATAAGAAGACAACCATTAAAGACGAGTCGTGTTATAATATGGGCCCGACGAGCAATTGCCCAGTAAATCACGCCGACAGAGGTCAGAACCTACGTGATTCTAACATCGACAAAATCCTGGCTGAATCAAAACTTCCATAAATTTGATGTCAGATGCAGATTCAGATGCTGATTTATTGCACTGTTTGGCAACCGCGACCTCATCCACCCCGCCATGATATGTGGACGACCAAAAATAAGACCAATAAAATTTGAATTCCTCCTATCTTAGGTTTTAAGCCAACACCATTTTGATTTAAACAGACAGGTACTCATACATGTACACGACGCTGTACAAAGGAAGATGTCGCAGTTTAAAATACCATACAAAGAGCAATTGGTTATTCGCACTTCTTTTAAAAAAATGAAACGGAACGAACTACCCATTCCTTCAGTTCCAATTCCGCTGAAATGGAACTGTGCGAGCTTTGGTTTTTTTGTTTTTTGTTTTTTCCTCCCTGACAATAAATTGACACTAATGTGATTGCTTAGTATGGATCTGTTTCCCATTGCCTGTCATTGCGAACATTAAATATGCAGTTCGTTTAAGTACTGTTAAGGACATTTTCATGAGTGCTAATTCCATTGGCATTCGGATTCTTTCAACAGAGACGACAATACATTGCCATTGGTAAGTCGCTCTCCATTGTGTAGAAAAGGCCGTCAGTAATGCCTCGCGTTTGTGTTTTGTTTTATTGATTATTATTCAATCATGAGAATAACATTTTATCATTTTCCTTAAACATGAAATCATTTTGAAACCCCGAGTAAATGAGACAAAAGACTGCGTTTACCTTGCTGTCGACGGGTAGAGTCCACACCTGACCAATGGCACAGACCAAGCAAAATAATACGGCGTAGCTATTCATGGTTCTGGCTTGTTTAATTCAATAAGGACCTTGAGAAAGTGGAAACAAACTGCCGGAGGGAAGTAGAGATAGCACCCAAGACGAGGCTTCCGATATGAATCAGCAGATTGTTGCTATGCCCAACTTGTCGGGTTTGTTATCTTATGTAGATGTTAAATGCGTGGTGGTTGATACGTTGCCTTCTCGGGAACACAGGTGATATAGTGGTGGTGGAGAAAAAACGGGGCTGATAACGAAGTAGCGCGTGGAGGTTGAGTAACAAATCTGCCGCCAAGTGACGCTCGCCGTCTGGTCTTATGTACGCCTCGTGTGTGACGGCGTGCTCGCGTGGCGTCGCCGGAGCCGTCGTGATGACCCACTCTGTCTGTCAGCGCGATGACGTCACAAACATCAAAGTTGTTTCGGCCAATCAGGAGAGTGACCAGCGTGTACGTGTGTGAGGCGGTGTGACAAGTTACCCGCCCATGCAGCCTGACTTTGAAGGAAAACGGGAATGCCCTCAAGTTCGACTTGGTGTGCTCTTCACGCAAGATAGACAATTCAAAGTTGGTGAATTTTCCTTCTGGAAGCGAATACTTCCTCCACATTGCAATTTATGTTGATAATAACCTTCGGTAGATCAAATTCTCTCGGCGGCCATTTGTCTGTAAAAGACAAACTTGGGAAGGATAAATCTGGCATTATTGAGTCAAAATACTCAGAGCAGCTCAGAGCAATATCACATTCAGTACCATGAAACGGTTCATTCAGGGCCAGTGCTTTGGCGATAAATTGAACCCTGACTAACGGCTCGAGGTAATGTTATAAATCTGTCGCTATGGAGACTGTTTACCTTGCAGTGATTGTTTAGCGATGCACTCTCCATGGAAAAGGGGAGATAGGGAGAGAGAGAGAGAGAGTGATGGCGGATGGGGGTGCGGAGTCAATATAGAAAACAGAAACACTCTGACAAACCATTCGACAGAATCAAAGACCTACGACTTTAATACGTAATCCTAATTGTAATAATGAACTTTTACCATAATGTTTAAAAAAATGCAGTTACACGGAAATTGATAACATTATTGATAGTACTACTACTGAAAAGAATAATCTGTTCTGAAGAACAATTATAATAGTTGTTGTTTAACATAGTACTTTTTTACAACCTCCAGGTGCTCAGAGTTTTTGGCAACATAATTGTAATATAGTCCCCCGTGTCTGGAATCAAACCTGCGCCCCTACAGTGCACTCACCCCACTTTCTGGAAGAACATTCTATCCGTCCTGCCACTTAACTCGGTCACCACCAACGTCGAATTGTTTACGTACAGTGTCAATGACATTTTGAGATTGGTGGTTATGAAGGGTTAATGGCACACTAGTCATGTGCATATAGTCCAACCGCATTTCATTCCCCTCCCGCATGGGTACCGATTCACAAACTCAGAGAGTTAGGAGCATTATAGTGGATATCAAAAGTACATCAAGGACATCACAGCATGGCAATCAAATAGAATACAGAGTGTGGAGGAAGAATGAAAGGTCATTGACCTGCCAAGGCTTCTCCCCTAATAAATAATGACAATTACAATTAACACCATGACAAAACAATACAAAACTGAGCACAAACGGAAATATATACCAACATTAATAACAAAATGGGTATATGACAGGAAGGAACAATTGCAAGTATATGATTTTACAATAGATACTTTATGTTTTCTCTGGAATGAAGACATAGAAGCACATTGCTTTATAACATTTGTGAAAGTATTGCACATTTAAGGCCAAGGTATGTAATTGTGCATCGCTAAAATTCATACTTGAAATTGGATAGTATTCAAATATCCGCATGTTTTGTACAGAATGTATTTACCTCATTATTTTTACAAAATCAGAATCAAAAGAGCATGGGTACATAAAATAACTTCTAAACAAGTGCATGAAACAAGCACTTAGACTTTTGTTAAAATCAGATATTTTCAAGAGATTTAACTATCCGAAAAATGAGTGCAATACAAATGAGGTTTTGAGTTTGTCATAATTCTTATTATATATACGATTCTGAAGATCTAAGATTCTATTCAAATGCCATGATCCATTGTTTCCCAAAATAATATTGCAGTAGGTAAGGTGTGGCGAGATCAAGGTTTGATCATAATCTAACGCGAATATCAAAAGGTAAAATATGCTTCACTCTATTCCTAACACCAATGAAACGTACATGCAAACTGGAACCGAGTACGAGAATATACTGAGTATAGGCGCAGATGAATGGAATAGTTTATGACTGGTATTCGAATGAATTTTCATTGGCTTGAAACGTACTAATCCGGCCCATTCTGGCAACAGTACGGATATCAATAGCGCGGCGCGGAGATTTCGGGTACGCATACAAACACATCACACACACACACGATGGCCGTACAACTAGGAATTATGTTCACGTAATTGCGACTACTAGATTAGCAGTTTAAGAGCGTCTGAAGGCCCGCCCTCAGTTTCGTTTGGTTGCATTTTAATTACGCACTGAGGGTTTTCATACTTTCTAAGAACTCGTTGGTAAACATGTATCGGAGCACGTTTCATGACGAATCGGATGTATAATTACCAACTTGAAAATGCTAACTTGAATCACGTAAAAAAAAAAGGGGGGGAGAAAAAATCATCTCATTTTACGATGGGGTGCCTCATTCGCTCTCCTTATTATCATATTTTAACCAAATCACTGCTTGTTTGGAGACAATTTATCATTTTTATGTGTTGCGATCTATCAGGATGTCATTTTCTAACATCCGTTTGCAGCTTGTGTCCTGCCAGCAGAAAAGCATCGTAAAGCAATCATTCAACAATTATTTATCCAAGCAATAATGATATCACATTCATTCCCTTTTGGCTCAAGGCCAACAAAATTCACACAAAACACAAAGTGTGTGTGGCGATTTGATCCAAGTATATTCACATCGTGATTAATTTCATGTTATTACTGATTTGCATTAGCTTGAAGGCTATGTCGATTGAAAAAAAACAACAACAAACAAACAAATCTTCAAATGGCAGTTTATGGACTTCTAATCATTATATACCATGAAACCTGCCCCGGTTGAAGGGTGCTCTGGTAGCATCATTATGTTTTTCTCTGAAATGAAATTGATCAACTACAATTAAACATTATGTTTTTATTAGCACATTCGTGTTTGTGCACGTCAATATGAATGTATCACCAAACGTCACTAAACATGTGTATATGTGCGTATGTATACTTATTCGTGTATTGAATCATTTTGCTAAAAACATATCATTTGTCCAGAAGTTACGCCATTTTGATTTAGGAGGGGGTTACTTGTTTGTTGTGTGTATACAATCAAACATTAACGAAATGGAATGAATGCAATCTCTTTAAAACAGCAGTGCAATATTTCATTAATTCAGTATGGCCATCATGTCATTGAGGCGTAAAACACATTTCATTGTAATGACTGGAAGTAACGTGAAATCATCACTTTACATAATAATCAGGAGATACGCCATTGATGCGTGATGTTATCACGTATATGCACTGGCTCACTCCTGACTATTCTCTGAACTTTCGCGAAAAAAAGTTGTAAAATCACCGCATCATTGTACACGCGAATACGCAGGGGAGCATCTCATATGAAGCGTTTTGTGAGATATAAGATACATTTTTTTTTCTGATAAACTGTTATAAGCTACTAAAAACTTTCCATCCGATTGGCTAAGAGCAAATTTGTCAAACAAAACGCTTCATGAAATGGCCCTAGGAGGTATATATCTATATGTATATATATATATATATATATATATATATATATATATAGAGAGAGAGAGAGAGAGAGAGAGAGAGAGAGAGAGAAACGTAATAAGAAAATTGGTCTGCTCGGCATCTTGATGATAATAAGTTAACGAATCAGTAGAAGAAGAACGCCGTGAAAAAAATTAAAAAAATAAATCCTAGATCTTGAAGATCTTAAAAACGGAGCATAGCTCTCAAATACTGAAAGGCAAGGTCACACTCTTCATCAGTGCCCATGGTGTGACAAAAGATCTTAATCAAACCCGTTTCTGAAACAGACATGAAAACACGTCTGATCATGGGCAGACGGATTTTGAAACTCACCTTTCAAAGAAGTCACCGCGCTAAACAGATGGAGGTAGCGCACAGTGTCCACAGTGTCTTATGGACACTGTGCGCTACCTCCATCTGTTTAGCGCGGTGACTTCTTTGAAAGGTGAGTTTCAAAATCCGTCTGCCCATGATCAGACGTGTTTTCATGTCTGTTTCAGAAACGGGTTTGATTAAGATCGTTTGTCACACCATGGGCACTGATGAAGAGTGTGACCTTGCCTTTCAGTATTTGAGAGCTATGCTCCGTTTTTAAGATCTTCAAGATCTAGGATTTATTTTTTTTATTTTTTTCACGGCGTTCTTCTTCTACTGATTCGTTAACTTATATATATATATATATATATATATATATATATATATATATATATATATATATGAGAGTGAAAGAGAGAGAGAGAAATATGGGGGAGGGGTGAGATAGGTAGAGGTTTATGTCAATGAACGCAAGCTCTAATAAAAGGTCAAAAAATGAATAATCAAAAAATACACGCCCCACTCAAAACCTTCATCGAAAAAACAAAACAAACCAAAGGGTATCCGTGATTTTCATAAAGTCGACCCTTACATTGACGACATGAATAGGCGTGCGTCCCAGCCTCTTGTTAAACCGCGTGGTGTCACGGGTATCATGAAAGGCTAGATTAATTACAACCGCTTTTTCCGAATCGGAGAAAATGATACTGCCACTTGCTAACCGTACACCGTCAATGATGTGAGCTGCTTAAAGGCGAAATACATTTTTCATGAATAAGAGAATATTGTATCTCCCACTTGTACCTTTCTCTCATCTCATGTGTGTGGTTTTTTTTTTTCTTCTATTTCTTTTTTTTTCAATCAGGTGGTAACTTCAGATTTCTCTCAGGTACTAACCGCTGGGAACGTGCTCGCAGTGCACCGCACTGGCCATTCCGCGCACACGGCGGATAATGATTTTATTTGATTGGGTTGGTACGTGGCTTTTTGAGGAAGGGGTCCTTGAATGGAATTGTAAATCAAACCCCACAGCCGACGCCGAGGCAGATATCGATTAAGAAGAGCGTAGAACGTCACGAACAACATGAGATGGAGTCTAGGCATTGTGAAGGTAGGCAGGAGAGAGAGAGGGAGAATGAAAGGAAAGGGAAGAGGGGAGAGAACTTGACGGAGGGGTAAAGGGGAACGCAGCAAAGGGGTAAAACATTGTCGAGTTTTCTGAAACAAAACCAAAAAAAAAAATGGTCATCAGCCAAACGTGAAGACAGGATACCACTCAGTGGTCGGTCATGGCATGGCGACATCAAACCGAAGTACGTGCCGCGTCATCGATTGCATTCTCCAAAGGTAGAAGCCATTTCAGCCTTCCACCAGCCCCACCCCTCCTTCACCCTACCCCACCCGTCAGTTTTCCGAATTCGGGATTCAGAATGGCGTCAGCATGAAATAATTACTTAAAGGGGAAATCCAGTCCAAATGTAAGTTAGTCTGATAAAAAGAGTAAAGTCTTAAAGGTAGGGGATACCTTTTACAGACCTCCCAAAATGCAGCAAAACATTAAATATGAACCTCAGGGGACTTGTTTAGGCCACTGCTGAGAAATTTGGAAGTCAACAGTTATCTACAATTTGAATAATGCACAAAACTCAACTACTCAGTAGTTCTGTGTGTAAGCCACACTTAAGCCTTTTTGTTGCAGTCTTCTGTATTTTTTATCTGTAAACACAAATCTAAAAGTATAAGAGCTGATGTAATAACATATAGAGTGTGTGGCAAGAATGTATATAGAAATGTTTGTAAGTTTTGATGAACTTTCTTCACAAAATATACATGATGGACACACATGCAGTGCATGGGTCTGCAAAGGTAGCCTAGTAATGTTCTGGAATTTACGTGAGCCCCGAAAAAAATTCAATTCAAAATCTAACGGTCAATAAAAATCTACTAAATGTTACCTTCCACTTTCAATACTTTATGGGAGTTTCTAAAATGATACTCTCTTCAACATACCACTGTATTTATACAACTCTTCATTTGAGGCATGCAAATGGGATTCCCTACCTTTAAGAGCTCAACGGTAAAAATTTGACTGAAATCGGATCAAAAATAAGGAAGTTATGAAATTTTGAAGTTTTGCTAATTTCTGCAAAACAGTTCTTGTACAGTGGATATGAATATGCAAATGGGGGAGCCAACCATGTCATAACCTCACAATTTTCTATTGATCCTGTAAAAAAAAAATGATGAAAATTCAATGTTTCTGTCGTAGAAGTCTGAAACATGATGTTATTTCTGATTGAATAACTTCAGAATAGTGATCAGTTGGATGTACCAGCTGAGGATTTGAGCCTCGGACATATTATTGCGTTTGAATGAAATTTCAAAATAAATGTATGTACAAACTATATGGCAAGTTGTGATGGTACGACATGCCCACTTTGCCATTTGCATATTCATTATTGACTGTTCAAAAACTGTTTCCTGAAAAATTAGCGAAACTTCAAAATGTGATAACTTCCTTATTTTTCACCCGATTTTGATCAAAACTTTACTGTTGAACTCGTATTATTTTACTCTTTCTTATCAGATTTACTGCTAATATGCATTTCTTTACTGGATTTTCCCTTTAACAAACGGTCTCTTACTCTTTATAACATGTTACATAATAGAATGAAATAGTAATACAGCCTGTAGTAAAATATTTTCCTTTAGGCTGCCCATCCCCTCTTTGTACACACACACACACACACACACACATATATATATATATATATATATATATATATATACATATATATACATATGTATATTACTCTTTCGATTGGCCTTCAGGAAAAAAAAAATGTAATTCTTGGGAGATCTTAAACAACACTTCACACGGGAGTCAAAGTTTGTTGACCTCTCTCGATTGGAATTCTAATTGTGTTTATGCCACTTTCGGGGCTTTTCTTCGAAGTCGGAGTGACTGAAATCAATGGCGAAAAGTCTCCAGGCGAAAAAAAAAATCTATTTGCTTTCACAAAAACTATGTCCAGTTAGCACTCTGCCTACATTTCCGCACCTCGCTAATGTTCTGGCACCAATTCCCTGCACCCATCAACGCAATACTGTACCGAATGCTGCCGAATTTCTGGATGATGTTTTGAATTTCGGCAATTGGTTTCCACGACGAATACGAAATGGGCCTTTAACTTTCGCACCTTCCTGAGTAAGTTCAAGTGCAAATTTAGCGTCAGTCCGGCCGGCTCAGGTTCAGCTAAATTCAGGTCCCGGAGTTTCGCTTAGTCGACTTTAGGTCTACCTTTTTATAGATTGTAGCAAAAACATGCCTCTACATTAAATTCTTTTATCTTATTTCGTTACTTTAACTTTGTTTTTGCATTATCCTTATGTTATCATGTTTACCATAGTTTTTTCCTATGGATAGCACCAGTGTGCTTAGCGCCATATCAATGCAATTATCATTATAATGATTATTACATTAGCTGATGAGCTTATAGGAATTTGATAACGTGCATAATCACGATAATGCATTATTTTAGTAGAAGCAATGAAAGTTATATCATGAGCTTACACATAGTAGGCACATTTGCTAGGGCTGGATTTGAACCGATTTAACGATCTCCTGATTTTTTTTTTTTTTTTGATGTGCATTTGTTGGCATGTGCGGCGTGTTAGTGTCTGTATGTGTGTGTTCGTGTGTGAGTGTATGTGTGTGTCTGCGTATGCGTGTGTGTACTAACTTGTCCTTGCATTGGTGAAGTCATAATTTGCAGAAATTTTTACGTCTGAGAAAACTCCACCTCCTCATTTCCTATCTATGTTGTTCATTTATCAGCATACTCTCCACCACTTTCCATAATATATGGATAATGTCACTGTTGCGTCAGCGCGGACAGAATACAATGGAAGTCCAGACATTACACGTGGCTGCCTAATTGGTTTGACATGAAAAGTCTGAGCCAAAGAAAGTGACGAATTGGTATGAAAGAAGTAATAAATCTATGCCTTCAACGCAATGACAGCATGGAGGCATGTTTCTTTTTCCTTTATCACCCTCACTGCTCCTGAATCAATATTTTGTAAGCTTATTGAAATATATGATATGACTGGTTTGCAATACTGTAATAAAAGGATACGTCTCTGAGTGAACATT
Source organism: Diadema setosum (assembly GCF_964275005.1). Lineage (NCBI taxonomy): Eukaryota > Metazoa > Echinodermata > Echinoidea > Diadematoida > Diadematidae > Diadema > Diadema setosum. Next base: position 23,404,437 of record NC_092699.1, on the reverse strand, counting down.
AAAGTAGCATTCACAGTTTGAAAATAACGCCACAACAGTAAAGATATGTGCTGTATATATCACCAGTCTCGATTTTTTCCCGAAATTGTACATTTCAATACCACTTTCTCCTGTCTGCTTTATTCACTCTGTTGTCAGATGTAACAATAATTTCCAAGAACAATTTCCAAAGCTCCACTTTTGTATGACATCAGCGACACCGGTAATAACATTCATTCATTCATTCATTCATTCATTCATGCATTCATTCATTCATTTTTGAGCATGCAGCTCAGCCTTTCCACGTGGGTATAAGTGATTACAATGCCTGTAAGGTAAGTAAAATCTTTCATTTTTGATGTATATGATATATTCGATTGCAGCATTGCCATAATCCCCTTTTTGGTAAATTCATGATTGATCCTCAAATACAACTTTAAGAAGATCAATGTTCATGTTTTCCTCTCAAATTAGCTGAATTTTGTAAAGTCATTCTCAACTTTTTCACATTTTGTGCATATTTATGGAATTTTACCAATTCCATCCAATCTTTTACCATTATTCAATGTCATTTTTATTTCATGTATTTTTTTATTTCTAACAAAGAGTATCAGTATACAGAACATAGCATGAAAAAGGCAACGCACATATTCTATATTCATCGAAACGTGATATAAACACAATCAATTAAGTAGGCTATGGATGTATCATATTTAATAAATAATGTGAAAAATGTTGAAAATGGAGGGGAAGCTAAAAGGCAGTGCTCGTAACATGCATTCCCCTCAAAACCATTATTAACAAGGTACAATAAATGTAACCATGTAGGAGCAGAGAAACATATATATATAAATATATATATATATATGTATATATATATATATATATATATATATATATATATATATATATATATATATATATATAGAGTCCAACTTCATTTATTTGTAAACCAAATTTTCGACCCTTGCAAATTTGGTTTACAAATAAATGAAGTTGGATTCTAATGCATTATGTCAACTTGTTTGTCTTCATCGTCTTCATGCTCTTATTCCAACACGCGGATAATAATACCATTATATATATATATATATATATATATATATATATATATATATATATATATATATTGGCAACAATTGATTCTCAAACATTGAAGACAAAACTAAAACCCTGCAAAGTCCTTTACAAGGTCGCCTTTTTGCTGTAAGGGAATGCAGGGAACTATGTACTTCCCAATTCAATGATGCAATATGTTAATTTTTTTGCAGCAACGTTCCCCGAAGATGTGAGAGGGGTTAATATAATACGCAGCGCCATCAACACACTCACTATACTCATTGCCACTTCACGGAACCCAATTACGTAAGGACAGGTGTATAATGCACCGACATCATACAAGTATACATCGCGCCCTGTCTTGATGCGTTCATTATAGAGCAGCGTAAAGCGAAACGCACTTGATCCAATTTACCAATTAAGGTAACGAAGAGAGTATTGTCCTTTGCCAGTCGTTTGTTGTACGGGCTGGCTTTCATCACTTGATTACGCCGTCAGTGTTGTCACGAATTATGTCATAATGATATACAAATTTCAATTAGAATAGGGATTTTTTTTTTTTGGCTACAAGTCGTCTGATGATCCCCCATCACACAGAAACATGATTAAACTTTGTTTTAAAGTTAGCTGAAAATAATGTGTAAATCTCTGTGCATTCGTGTGTATGGTGTATGGACATTGAATCTTGTGTATGTGTGTTTGTTATGTGTTAATTACGAAATTTGGTTGTAATAAGATATCATGCTTGGAATGTTGTGTTACATGAACGAAACAATAATTTCCTATATGTTATCTGATTTTTCTTTTACCTTTTCAACTTTGCGGCCTTAAGTTGCCATTGGTAAGGAAGACGCAGTCATACTTTCTATTTTGTCCAAAACACCATAACGAAAGGTAAAAGTAGGTCGGCGCGCATTTGAACATGTTTGCCGTTTATATTGTCGCGAAAGTTCATCTTAACAGCGTTTATCGTTATTGAAATTTAATAAAAATTATTTACTCGAGTTTCCTTGCTGTATTATTAATTTTCTGAGAAGAACAGACGTTACTGGGAACTCGATGTATATAAACAACCGAAATACGAGTAAGTTAATGTCCCACTGCTCATGAAATGCATCGTTCTTTCATCTACAAGCAAAGAGAGAAAGAAAAAAGAAAGAGAGAAATAAAAAATGCGTGGAGCGCTGGACGCAAGATTATATAGTTTCTTGCTAACAACATGGACAGTCTGGCTGCTGTACAGTCGTGCATCGCTCTATACCGCCATGCTTTTAACAAAGTGTCAAAATTATACACCGCTCACTCGGCGTATCATTACCAAACGTCAACTTCTCTACAGAGCACCGATGAATGCTGTTAAGTGCATTTCGGCAAACAGGAGACGAAGGAAGAGACAGTTCGGAAGGTTCGTGGGGGAAAAAAGGAAGAGATCCTTTACATGTTGTGTGTTCAAATTGACCTCGACGCGAAAATGGCATGACTGTATTTATACGGCAATTGGACTCTGCAGTGCACACTTTACCGGCTGAACGGGGAATTCACGTTAACACCCTTGATGACATCTGGCCGACACGGAGGATTTTAGATATCACCCCGGAGATCCATCGGTGTCGCCTGCCCGGGATCGTGGTTTTCGCTCGGGCGCGCTGGAAGTCGAGGGAGACCCATCACCTCCGCCAGCCAGCTTTCATTCACGGATCACTCCTCCTCTGTACCGTCATTATTACAATGACATGGTTGTCGATAATACGCATAGAGATAGATACATACATACATAGAGATAAGTAAATAGATGTAGGAGTATAAATAGATAGAAAAATATAGTGAGAGAAAGATAAGATAATTATAGAGAAATGTTCAGTGACTACTGTTTACAAAAAGCTTCTGAGAGATTCAAAAAAGCAATCTTAATGGGCAAGCAGTATTTCAAAATAGGTGTATTAACATGCAACGTATACTGTGGAAAAAAATAAACACAATATGATAAATATATATATATATATGATTATATACATGAATGTATATACAATATATATATATATATATATATATATATATATATATATACATATATGTATATATATAACAAACAATTAAAGGCAAGTGACCATACTGCAACGTCTACCAGCAGTCATTCCTCCATCACACCTATATATATTATATACATATATAATAAAACTGACTTATTACGATTAATTGCATTGGATTCAAGAAATATCAGTTTACCCAAAATATATGTTCTGTGGCAGCAGTAATAGAATTCGACAAAGAAGGATTGGGTTTAATAAAGCAGGTGAACAGTCAGTAGTTTGCAGTTCTGAATGACTTGCTTTCGGAGCATGTTTTTAACTATATCTCACAAAACTTTCCCCACTACTTTGCATACGATAATGTAGCGTTTTGTTGCTTGTCCATCTTTATGCCGTGCTGTAAGGGACATCGTATCAAAACCACAATCAATTTGCGGTTGTAGAGATACAAATGCCATGTCTGTAACATTCCCGCAGACAGCAATGTGCGTCTTACTGTCTGTGGAGAATTTAATTCTGTGATTGTTCGGTTATTCTACGGATATCACTATAATGGGACGTCAGTGCATGCCACACCGCAGCCACTTTGTCTCTCCACCGCCTACCCACGCCCAATCTGATATTAATGGTTGCTAATTTCCTCGCCGGAGGAACTTTATTCCTCTTTCCCTTTTGATTACGGGATAAACTAAACAATGTTGGTTTTAATCTTTTGCTGGCGTCATACGCCGTATAAGGTGGCGTCACTTTAATATATTAATAATGTGAAAGATTGTTTTTTTTTTTTTTTGGCTACCAGTAACTTGAGCAATAGTGGATTATTGACAACAATCAAGAAAATGTTTTGAAACCAGAGTACATCAGAGTTCTCAACACTTAAGTTTTAGTAAGTGTGTGCTTCTTTTATAGATACGAGTATTCTTTCCTCCTTTTTCCAGGAAGCATGATGGAGTTTGGATCCTTTTCATCTTGACCGGACGGCGACCCCTCACTACAAAACTCTTCGAGTTGAGTTACGTTGGCAACAAATATTGCATGAAAACAACAACGGAAGCAACAAAATATGTACATTTCTAAATTTCAATACAAATAAAACCAGGATTTACCCATGTGGCATTTATTTTTGGATTATTAATAGTTTATCTTTGCGTTGTTATCAATGATGTCTTTCCAATATAATCGCATGCATGTACACTCAGCAAAAAAAAAGAAAGAAAGAAAGAAAGAAAATAAACATTTTTTTCAAGTTTATATTTCTCATAGAATTTTTGGCTAGATTTTAATCTATTACATACCGTATGAAAGGTAATTTAATTGGCTATCAACTCGGTAAGTCAACAAAGAGGGAAACATTACGCATGAGTGAACACCTTTGTTTTTCTCTTCCAAGGCACAAAAGTGAAAATTGAAAAAATGACAAGTTGTCATTCATGCGTATTAAATGCTTTTCCAAGTAACAATAAGAACAAAAGACAAATTTAACACAATAATAAGCGTGAGGTTCTTGAAGCTCAAAAGATCAATAAAGGCTAAAAATAATAAAGGAAAATGAAGAATTTTCTGTCAAATATAAATTCAAATGAAGTGAGCGAAGAAGCAATATTAACAAAAATGATAGGATTTTGAATTGATTTCTCAAATTAGGAAAATTGTAAATCATATTTGGTTCTTGAATTTGTCTTATGATTTCCTAAATTACTAAATTGAATGATTGAAATAACGAAATTGTGTTAATTCAATCATCTTTGTGCCCTTACTCCCTACGTCATTGAAGTTTGAATTGTTAGTAAATTCTTATTTCAAATTAAGCTTCCCACTTCGATTTTGTTTGATGTTATAAAGCAATACAGAGAACAAAAACTTTTTTTTTTGCTATTTCATTCATGTCTTTCATTTAGTTAAACTGGTCTTTTGTTATCATTATTATCTTAAAGAGCATTTGCAAATGAAAGACAATATTTCAATTTTTACTTTTGTGCCTTGGAGGACCAAAAAAAGTTTCGCTCTATATTGAGCTATTATAGGTTGATAACCAATTAAGTTAAGTTTAATATGCTATATAATACATTGATTTTTCATCCTTTCTTTTTTTTTTTTTTTTTTTTTTTACTGAGAGTATATTATGTGCATAATACACATACATGTCTGTATGCATACATATCATGTTTGTATCACGGGCATGAGAGGAATACGCCATTGTGTCCTCTAGCTGTCAATCAGGTAAGAAAGTTACTATAGTCCTAGTGCTTTTCATTCATTTGTATTATAAATGAAACTGAGTGTCTGTTATAAATTCTTTAAAATCTTTAGCGTGAACATAAACATGCGCTACTCACACTCAAACTGTACTCAACATGGAGTATGAAATCATTCTTTCGCGAAAACAAACACATACGACGATGCAGATAAAATAATTATGATGTAGTAGTGTGGTAGGCTTGTGAGTGATTATAAGCGTAAAATTAATCACCTGTTATCTTCTTTTGTTTTCATGTCCAGGAGACAGCGTTCGAATATTGCAATGCCAATCTTGTGTTAGAAGGTAGTTACGGGAAACCTTCTCCTTGTGTTGAATTGGCCACATAGGAGATACACATAAAGATAAGGAGATAGATCAAATATAAGATAGATACGTATAAAAGGGGGTTATGGGAATGGATACCGTACTGGACCAGATGGTATCTGGGCAGTTATCTTAAACTCGTTTTCAAAGAGCAAAAATGAGAATATGTATGTAAACCCTTAACTTATATCTCTAAATTATCATTAAGTAATGGTGTTGTTACCCCTTGCGAATGGAAATCTCTATAGTAACTACAATATTTAAGAAGATAATTGCAATTTCTAAACTGTTAGAAAGCATTGTTTTAATACTGAAGACTCTTTAGTTTCTCAATTGCCACGATATCATTTCTGATTCACAATTTGGATATCTCAAAGAATACAACACTTCTTTGTTAAAAGTCGCTAAACCCGTAGACAGGTTTCATCATACACGTCATACGGTGGGCGTCTTCCTTGACCTCTCCAAGGACTTCGATTCCATTGATCATCAAATATTACTTCATGATTTGTGTCACTATATCCGTCGCAAGGCCTTGGATTGGTTTAGGAGCTACCTTGCCGGTCGCAAACAATACCTTTTGTTTTTTGGTCAAAACTCCTGCAAATATTGTATCAAAATGTGAGGTTCCTTAAGGAAATTAAATGTTTGTTTTTTTTTTCACTACGTACATAAATGATATAGAAATACCATTAATCATTTGCAAAAGAATAGTTATAGTTACAAATTATGAAAAAAGATACCTTGAAGTTTATTCTGAACTTAAAAAAAAAAATGTTTTGTTAGATATAAGGGTAATACTTTTTTGTGTAAACAAGATTAGTTTGATGTTTGATGTACATTGTAATGTAATTTATGCATTCATCTTCTGTAAACAATTTGTATGTTTCTGTTGGAAATGGAAAATAAATGAATAAATAGATGAATATTAAACTCAATCGGATACAATAGTAAAAGAGCATGGGACGTAGAAGATTGATGACATCTTCATTGTATATGTTTTTATCATGATGGAATTATATGCAAAGTGTACGATTGTGTGTGTTTTGTTTGTTTGTTTGTTTGTTTTTAAATGGCTCAAAATGGTTTGAAGAACCAACCATAATAAGGTTTATTGTGTATGAATTGACAGGGTGTACTTTTAAGGGTATCATATTTGCCTACTCCTTGAGACAAAAACAAAACAAAACAAACAAACAAAAAGCGAGCAGATTAATCGTCTTTTCTGTGCAGGACGTACGCGCGGGAGCGAGGCAATACCTATTCTTCCCAACTTTCCGTCCAATCCTTATGTACTCTAGTAGAAAAAAAAAAAGGAAAGAAATTGGCACTGTTTGTGCTGGCCGCAGGCAGCTGAGTACACAATGTGGGTAGCAATGCACATTCCCTTCGCCGTGTCGGCCGACCAAACCTCAGCAGTTTTCCTTCTCTCCACACGAACGTCGCCACCTTCTTGGAGAAAAGACGGACATTAGACATACAGACTAATTGGCTGTTGCTTGCACGCTTGACCACAATGAAATACAAGACACATGTCTAAACAGACTAGAGCAAAACGAAGTTCAAATTATTTGTGTCTCTGCCAAAAAAAAAAGTCGACTTTAATTTTGTACGCATAATGTTTCTGTCCGCATACTTTGGGTTGTACGCGCACGCATTTCCATTTTTGTTTCTTTAGTATTATACATTTTATATTTCTATATAATCAATTTTTGTTATTCACCTTATCTTAAAGGCATAGTTTACCATTTGCAGATGAAACAAAAACCCAGCATTAGTGCTTTAAACTAGTTCTGAAATGCGAGTTAGGGATAGAAACAACCACTGTAAAAAACTGAGTCCGTATGATCGATGCTAAGTATTGTTAAATACACAAAATTTAAACAATAGTTATAATAAGCATACATCCAGATTAAACCGTCTACAGTTACGGTTTATTGAGAAAAATACTGATATCTCCTTATATTTTAGGCTTTATTGCAAAAAATTTATATGGTTGGTCGTTTTGTGATACAACAGACCTACACAATAGTCATATGCATCAAATGTGATATCTTGAACATTTTTAAAATCACTGCTCCCAAAGGTAAACTGGACCTTTAACGTCAATAAAATCTTATTCTTTTCACACATTTTGTCTTTCAATGTCGTGGTTGAAAAACCTCAGCACAGCAATTTACGCTTTGATGGATTTGTGCATCTTCCTTTCAGTGATAGTCCTGACACGTTATGGATGTCATAATACATGCATGTATGCTGCTCTGAAAAGGTAGGGCAAATGCTACGGAAAGCTAAACAGACACTCATTAAATTGCTTTTTTTTTTAAATTCAATTACATCTACTTTCACGTAGAAACATGAGACACAAACTATAAACTCATTTAAATTTTGACCATAAGGATTACATTGGTAATGAATAACGCACAATGATGATTGCTAATGAGACAATTATAAGTCTTAGCGGTTACCAGTTTTTAACTAAGTGAATATACAAGCATATGGAGGGAGACTGAATTTACATGAAGTTTAATATCATAATCTTTATCCCATAGACACTCTAAGATATTAAAGTGTCTGCTCTCTATAAGCTATTTAAAATCTAACTAATAATCTTAGTATAGCAAAATGTAGCAAAAGAGGCTGCTGAAAACTGCTTATCCAATAAAGGCGAGCCAATGGAGTAAAATGGAGTCAAAAGGGGCCTGAGCTTTCGATCCTAGCAGAATCTTCGTCAGAGGCAAAATGACAAACATGCAGGGAAAGCAATCACATATAAGGACTTTACACAACAAGAACAGACAGGGACAAGCTGGGTACACAGAACAAAGAAACAAAGGAGAGGGTGGGAGGTCATGGGCAAGGAGCCCAACAGGTAAAAGGAGGGGGATTAAAGCAGGAGGGTGGACAGACAATAGGCAGAGGAGAGGGGACAGACAAAAGGCAGAGGGGGGTCAGTGATGATCATGAGGATCAAGGAGGCAACCAATGAAGGAAAAGGATGAATAGGGAGGCAACATCAAAGAAGATAGGGAACACCAGAGGGATAAAGAAAGGGAAAGAGTGAAAAAAGCAACAGCAAAAGGAAGGGAGGGGGAGGGGGGGGGGGGGGCTGAGCAAACAGTGAGCCCTGAAAGGTGTACCAGGAGGAGGCAACAAGGGGAAGAAATCAAACATATCAAAGTGTATACATGTACACACACAGTAATGATAATGACAATGAAATAACAGTAATGAAAAGAATATTGATAAAAGAAATAAAATAAAGCACATATGAAAACCTGGGGGAGAGAAAATTGTATACATTGTAAGTACACAAAAAGCAGGCAAGGCAAAATAAGCACAAGTATGTGTAAACAAACAAAACCAAGTGTGTGTGTGTGTGTAGGTAGAAAAAGGCTGTATAAAAGAGACTCGGACTAGAGGAAGGAATCAAATGGGGAAAAAAGGGTCTGCAAATGGAAAAAAGCACAAAGAAAGAACAAAATGAAATTGAAAAATGAAAAAGCGAATAACAATGGTAATAATGATAATAATAAAAAAAAATATACATATATATATATATTTTTTAAATATATATATATATATATATACATATATATATATATATATGCATACATATGCATATATATATATATATATATATATATATATATATATATATATATATATACATATATATATATACATATATAAAGGTGGTTAGTCATTTCCCTCCTGGATGTTGAGGCCATGGGGTTGGATGGTGTGAAGTCGTCTCATCCAGAGCTTCTCTCTGCTGGTTCTGACTGTGTCTGGACGAGTGCCTAAAGATTCAATGCCCTGTAGAGTCATATCAGTGATGGAATGATCGGGTAGATTGAAATGGTGGCCCACTGGAGTGTCGAGCTTGGCTGTGTTGACAGTAGTTTTTTTGACTCCATAATAATCTTAGTGGGAGAAACCTAATGGAAACCAATGAGCTTGTATAGAACAGGTTCTTCATACAAACTTGTCCGTGTACGTTGTTTGATAACGATAGGTGTATAAACGCAGTGCACACAGACAGTCACACAGATGCATATATAATTGAACAGAACTGTAATTTATGCAGACACGAAGTCCAGAAATTTGCAAGCAAAACTCAAAACTGCAACTTGTAAGAGTATTTGCGATTATCTACACTGTGATTCCATAGCTTTCTAAGTTATTTTTTTTAAAGAATATATTGACATTGAGTTAAAAAAAAGAAAAGCGCGTCATGAGTAATTGATATTGAGTAAAACAGCTCTTTTAAAATATCATTGTAGGGTCTATCCTAATTAGACGTGTACAGTGACATGATTGTATAATGAACTAGTTCTCATCTTAATTCCCAGTTATATGCATTCAAGATCAAAAGGTAATCGCAAGACGAGCTCAACATACCACAGCTTGTCGATTAATCTTGCAGGGTTTTATAAGAGAACACTGTATTCGATTCAACTCTACTGTCAGTCATCTCTCAGATTTCGTTTTCTCAACAGCATCCTTGTGGTGTGCTTCTTCGATTGAAAACAGAAAGAGAAGCGTTGAAGAAACACGGCGCCTGGTCGTATTCCTTCAGATAATAGTGCTTTATCGGAGTATTCCGAGCTTGTCGGAGATTTGATGGATGAAAAAAAAAAAAATCTTTAAGTCCAACTCGTCTGTTGATGAATTGGAAAAAGACATATAGTAGTGACGCGCACGAATATGATGATGTTTGCAAAGCCTCCCTGTTTTGTTTAGGTTTTGTTGACATTCATTGGTGTGTATGATTATATAGAACGATTTTTTTTTTAATTTACCAGTTCTAACAGTTACAATAAACGTGTCAATACGTCATCACATGAAATTGAGGAAGATTAATGATTGGTCGTGGCAGTAATGAACACTTTTATAGACATTTCAGACTAAAGAAAAAAATGACGTAAAACGGAATATGAACTATCATAATTTCAGCAACAGCTATCAATACATATGAAAATGTTATGCACATTACTTCTGTCGTGATTGCAGCTGATCAGCTGCTGATATTTTTTTCATTTCCGAATGGAATGATTTTCATATTTAGATATCATGTGTTGGTCAATTTGTGTTTCGAATCGTATTTTGATTATTTTTGGTTTTCTTATTTTCCTCGGTGATATACATGTATTGGATTTTATTGTTGTCATTTTGTTGTTGCTATAAAAAAAGGAGAAAGAAATCTAATTAAGTTTACATCATAGGGTCATGACATCATAACTTGACAATGCAATGTAAACCAATTAATTATAACATCTTCTCTTAAACCTGGCCACCATTACATCACACACACGTTTCTGCCTGAAGAAGGAGCAAATCATATGCCAGCGTGTCGGCGTCATGAGTTTGACATATTATAGTCGGGTTTTTTTTTAAGGTATACTTTTCTGTGAGGTGAATTGTGATGACCAAAGCTCTTGATAAAACATCTTTGCCATCCAGTCGACCACTTAGAGTAAAGCTGCTGCACTGTTCATTCACTCTAATCTGCGACGAACAGTCCAAGCCAGACTGCCTAGCAGACAGGGCGCACATGCTGAATGTGTGGTTATAGTTCGTTATTCCGAAAGTTCGTCATACCGAATGTTCGTTATTCCGAAGGTTCGTCAGTCCGAACACGATACAATGTTCTAACGTTAGTATGCACTTTCTTGGCATTTTCCGGTAAACGAACCTTATTTGATTTTCAGATTAATGAAAATCTAGGTACAGGGATTTGCGTTTTCGGAATAACGAAACTTCGGATTGATAAACCTTCGGAATAACGAATTTCCCCCGAATGAAAAACCAAACTGATGGTCAGCTACATACAGGGCATCCATGAATAACGCTGTAGCTGTAACCCTGAGAAGGGTTTTGCAAATATCATTTTTAGTCTCATTGACTCGACCAGTCCATGGGATCATTTAAAAAAAAAAATACACAGCGATGAATATGTCTAACAATCCTTTTGGAAAAGCAAATGTGTCCCCTCCTCCCCTCCAACTCACGCAAAATTGAAAAATAACATGCAAGCACAACAATTTAGATGGTTTGGATGTGCATAAATCATATGCCGCTGAACACAATGGAGAGCATCGACCTTTCCTGCGAATATCATTCTGTCCTTTTTGTGTTACGTTTGGATCATCATTTGATATTGAAAATACAATCACAACGTTGAGAGTTCTACCACGATTGCATTCTACAAAAATGCAAGTAGAAAGGACGTGCAGACAAATTAATTTCAGAAGCAATGTACACCAAATAGTACTGAGAAGGAAAAAAACGAAGAGAAAGAGGGGAAAGAAGAAGGAGGGAGAAGAGACTGATAGATAGGTGACAGAGAGGGAGAGGGAGAAAGAGATAGGGAGGTGGGTGTGGGGTAGAGGGAGAGAGATGAAGACTGGATATATACCCCAGCACAAGCTTTCATTTGATATCATAACAGTCCTCGCTTCAGGAAAAGCCGTTACGCGGAAAACAATTCTGCGAGTTTTAATGTATAAATTGACTCCGTGCATGCATCCACTCTAAGGCACCCCAAAAAATGCAATTGTTGGTAAATGGGGATTATCTTGATGCAGGCGCCCCAGAGCTAGAGCAATATGCCTCGTGGTGGTCTTTTAATGGGTGCATAACGACACCTCTTCTCTCATGGGTTCTTTTCAAACAAACAAAAACGAGGCCTTGGATATGGTGTCGTTTTGTCTTCCTTCCACGCAGTGTACCTCGCAGTTGACGCTTTAACACGAAACATAGGGAATAGAAATACCAGGAAAAAAAACCCCAAAGGAACAGCAAATCTTCGTTTGTCCGTGATTGCACCTTTGACCTCGATTTCTTAATGTTGGTTGAACATCTTATTTTTGCCATATCAACGCAGTTCTACCATTAAAGGGAAGGTAAACCCAAAGCGCAATGTGGATTGAGTGAAAGCAGCAAAATTAGTAGAACACATCAGTGAAAGTTTGAGGAAAATCGGACAATCGATGCAAAAGTTATGAATTTTTAAAGTTTTGGTGTTGGAACCGCTGGATGAGGAGACTACTAGAGGATATGACGTATGAGTGGACAACAATACAAAGAAAATATAAAGGAAATTCAACAAAAATTCACTTTTCTAGAATTATGAAAGAGCAATGGACCAACCGCTTTCAGAAAGCAGGGGGAATAATTGCTTCCCTTAACATATGTAAATATCAAGTTGATGGAATTTGTAATTTTCATGAAAAATGGATTTTTGCAGTATTTTCTTTATATTTTTTGGTATTGTTGTCCACTCATACGTCATAACCTCTAGTAGTCTCCTCATCCAGCGGTTCCAACACCAAAACTTTAAAAATTCATAACTTTTGCATCGATTGTCCGATTTTGTTCAAACTTTCACTGATGTGTTCTACTAATGCTGCTGCTTTCACCCAATCCACATTGCTCTTGGGGTTTATCTTCCCTTTAACCCTTTTTTATTGTGACAGCATCACGAGAAAGAGATGAGATACGAAGAGAGCTCTACTGACCAGCGTCAACATTCTGTTATCATAATTTACAGGCAGTCTGAAATACGCTTATCTCGATTCAGTCGCTCACCTTAGCCGATGAAATGTCTTCCTGTCATTCGAAATAATGCAAGCATGACTTTACCAAATATGACAATATGCATGCAGGAAACAAAAATTAAAAGGTTAAGAAAAATAAACAAGTATTCTGCACTGTGACAGCCAGGACTCTATTTGAAGAATGTGACAGCTGAATATCATGTACCAAACGAGGAAGGGATAGATGAAAGTATGTATGACATGTAATACCCACTATGTATATATGCATGTATGAATGTATGTTAATAATATGTAAATGTTGTATGTATATGTATATGTTTATCTATGTATATGTATATAGATGTATGTTTATATGTGTGTCTGTGTGTGTATCTCTGTGTGTGTGTGTGTGTGTGTGTGTGTGTGTGTGTGTGTATGTACATGTATGTATGTGTGTGTAGATGTGGTCTATTAGTTTATTCTTTGTATTGATTTCTGTACTGGAATAATTTTAGTTGGTCAAGATACACATATCCTTTCTCCGTAATAATTGCACGCCTGTCTGCCTGTGAATTTTTGGACCTACAGTTTTACAAGCGTTATAGCTTTAATGTGTGTCCCATCATTTTTGATATTTCCTTGTGACACCGTTATATCATGATATGACCATTAACATTTGTGTTCAGTAAGTTCTGGTGTTTTTTTTTTCTCTCTCTCTCTCTTCAATCAAAAGATATGGTTGCAAACATTTTGTATTCTTACTTGTTGTATCATTGTCAATTATTTTGTAATTTCATTGAGAAAGTGGAAATATGAAATAAATTGAACTGAACTGAATATATTATGTATTTTTGCATGTATGAATGTTGGTATGTATATGCCATCAGGAGGGAAACTATATTTCAATAATTCAATCAAATTTATAAATGAAAGTTCATAAACCTCATATTTACGTTGCCGATCGCCCTTCATCGGAGGAATTTGTGTGATAGATTCAGACCGTTAAAGATTTAATCTGCGAGGATAGAAAGTTGTATCCGATTCAGCTATATTTATCATAGCTGCATAGCGACCGGTGATGACACTATAACTTTTCACGAGTCCTTCACTCGGATATGAAGTGTGCGTGTAGGAGATTGTTTGCATTGCTAGCATGACTTCACAGGAATATACAGTTCCCCTTTCCTATCTTTTACGGAAAACTACGTCACTGTATGTAGCTCAGCAAGGTGACATTCATTTGTATATTCAGAAGGTTTGTTAATCCGAAAATGAAACGAGGTTTGTTATTCCGAAGTTCGTTTTTTTCCGAATCACACAAAGTCCGTGTATATACCTATAGATATTCGCTGATATTAATGTGATATTAATGTGACTAACAAAAGACATGGCGAGGGAACATGCAAATTATGCTGAGTCGAGGGGAAGGTGCATTCTAATGTGTTTTGTTAAACATTTCAGTACTTTAGCAATGATTGACAGATGAGGTCATCTGAGGAATATTGGTTTGGAAGGATTTTTTGTGGGTGTTCCCAAGTAATCTGAAGAAAAATAGAAGAAAAATTCGTTAGAAATATATGGAATGTTTCTAGACATTCGTTTCACCGCAAAAGTGATGGTGAGGGTATCATAAATCAACACAAATCAACATGCATTTGGATTTCAGGGGCCCTTTAAACACACGTTGGCACATACAGTAATCATTAATTGACAGCACATAGTGTATTGATTTCGCATTGCTTGGAAAAGAAAATCTGCGGTATATACTAAGATATCATTGTGCACACTAAGAAAAAAAGGTTCAATAAGGGAGCTAGAATGGTTCGAAGTCGCGAAAATGGGTGCAAACTACACGATTTGAGAAAATGGTGGAACTTTGCTTCTTATATGGTTCATTTTGGGTTCGATCTTGCCACGGTCATTGACAGTGCAATATTACGCCCCAAACTAGTCTCAAAACAAAGGCCATCCTATGGTGTTGCTCGGCACTAAAATGCAATAATACATATCCTTGTGCTGATATTATGAACATATATTTTTTGATATCAGGAAACTTAAGTTTCTTTCATATTCTATAATCATTCATCGAGAGTATATTTTCAAATTAAGTTAAGTCCATGATGAAAGGGGTCTACTAAAAAAAACAAACGTAGAATACCTGATTGCTTGTCTGGTATTGACCAATCACATTGTACACATAACCTAGGAGGTTCAACAGATGAAGTTCCAACTGGATGTAATTATTCAAATAGTCGTCAGATTTCTATTGCTGTACAAAACAATTCCACAGGTGCATTTGTGCCTTCGCTGATCGGGATTCGATGCCGCCGTCTCGCTGAGCAATCTGAAGATTCATTTTGGACGTTTACATAATTTTGGCTATATTTTGCTTCAAATGAAATCCTATACTTTAAGATAAAAACATATAAAACAAAAGTCAATTCTGAACATAAATATTATTGTGCAAAAGTGTTAATCAGAGCTGTTTCATGTGAAAGTATTTAAACTGTACCCTGGATAGCCGGTTTATTTTATCACTTTTTCTCATGATTCTGACAGAGCAAACTGATATTAATCTTCAAATAGAATTCTTTATCAATAGAAACATCAGATTACTGCCCAGGCATGCCTATTAGAATAATGTTCGTTTTATTTCATTTTTTGAGCAATTTCTATTCGTGTATCCCCGTGTCTTTAACATTCACCTAACCTATCTCTTATTGGTTGGGATGTCGAAACGTAATTACCATTACAAAGACATATCTTCCTGTTTGTGGTTCATTCTTGCTAAGGTGCAATATTGAGCCCATAACAAGTCTCAAAGAAAGACCCATATGGTGTTGATCGACACTTGAATACAATATTGCATACCGTCGTGGTGCTACTATGTACATGTTTTTTTTTTAAAGACATCATAAAACTTGATGTTCTCTTATAATTTCATAATCATTCATCGGAGCATTTTTAAATGGAGTTGAGTCTTTGATGAAAGGGTCTGCGAACAAGCTAACGAAGAATACTTGACTGCTCGTCTGGTATTGACCAATCGAAATGGAATATGTCACAGCATTCCCTGCATGCTTACTGTGCGATGATGGAGTCAAACCCTACTACACGCTAAAGATTTTCGTTGCGACTCGATCTCGGGACAGAAAAAAATGTCAATATTTTTTCAAGGCCCTCAAATCTGGAATTCCATCCACTCTGATGCGAAATGTAAGAAAACGGTACAAAGTTTTAAGAAAGCTTTCAAACGTATTTTACTTGAAAGGTTTTCTGGAAGTTACCAATATCATTTTACGAATTTATAAGAGACTAGCAAGATAGGGTGTGTTTGTGAAAATGACATCTTGTGTATTGCTAATATGCGCTGGTCCATGTTTTTGTCTGTGTATGCATGTGTGTGTATGTGTGAGTGTGTGTGTGTGTGTGCCAATGTTTTTCTCTGTATATATACAATGTATTTACTTTTCCGGGATTAGTTTTAAATAAGGTCAATTGCCTTCTCACTCACCCCTTCACTTGATATCTTTTGCCGTTTGTTTGCTTTGTTTGTTTGTTTGTCACATTGTCATTTTATTCATACCATTGTCACATTTTATGTATGCATATTTTATTAAGTGAAAGTAAAGGAAATGATAAACTAAAGTCATTTAGAGAGCAAACTCGCGGATATATAAGGGTGCAAACTACACGATTTATTTGTAAGGGTTGATTTTTCCCCCTTTTTTTCATGGATTCATGCACGGTAAAGCCTAAGGGTAAAATGCATGCACATGAAAAATGTAAGCACATGTTTCCGTGTGCTTGCAAACACCACATTTTAGAATGAATAAAGACTAGCTGTGATAGTGGAATTTCTCATGAATGAATAATAAAGCATTCAAACCCTGGTCATTGTTCAACACCATTGTCAGGGTGTTAACCACATACTCCCATACACACCCATTGACCCCTGTGCAAAGTGAAAATTTTGTACAGAGGGTTGGAAATAGAGCAAAATCTGTAACCTAACTGTGAAATTGATCATGGATTTCATGAAACTGATTTGTGTTTTAAACCACCTCCAACGAAATTGTACACTATACAACTATCTCCCATATCAATGATAGTGTTATCTGATATATAGTTACTGGATCATTAAGAATCAAAAGTGGAAAATGTTTTTTTTTAAACGCCTAGTAATCCATAGAATACATTCGATGCAAAATAATGACATGGATGTTTCCTAAAGCGTGAATTCACGAACCCAGTACTTTGGTCACCTGGTGTGGGCATGTTCATTCTTTTCTTGAACATGATTTATGAATTCAATGAATTGCTGAGTCGTGCAAACTTATGTGCACATAAGTTGACTCCCAGACGGCTCATTGTACAGCTCGTTCATGCGTGTTTGAGCTGAGCATCTAGCGCAAATTCCATTTCCACAGCAGATCAGCTCTTCTGAGGCTTTTCGTAGCGGCTTACTGCAACTCTGACTTCAAAATTATTTTGTCCACTTCATAATATCAAGACCCCGCAGATTCCTACTACGTGGAAAATGGTGAGTTAAAACATCATCGTAAAGCATGATTTGAAATATCCACAATGTTCTCGACCAAGGCCTTACTCTCGATATTACCCGTCATCAAATTTCTTGTATCTGTTATGTTTTTGGTTGTATAGCCATGTACATGTCTTATAATGTAGGCTTGCAGGCAGCAATATTAAAATGTTCATTTTAGAGTTCTGTTAAAACTGGCTAGTTTTATGCGTGCTGTTTTCTGTTCTATTTTGTTTTGTTTCGTAACCATTCTGTGGAATTACAGCAGCTTTAGCGATAAAATGTCTTGCTAAAGACGTCATGGCATTCCGATTTCAGATTTCAGATTCATTTATTGTACATTTAGGAAATTCTTTTTGTTGGTACATGGGCGTGCACATAGGAATATCTACATACATGCATAAACTCACATATATTCATGTACATGTACACATTATAAATGATACAATTTTCACTACATACACAATTATACAAGCATAATTTATACTCACAATACAGTGAACACATACATAATCACAAATTTCAAGTAATTCTTTATATTTACCGATCAGCAACAAAACAAAATAGTTAAGAAAACGTGGAATCGGATATTCCTATAGGAAGTGTATCCTTAACATAACCTTTACGCCAGCTCCCCCCCCCCCACACACACACACATCCCCAAGGATAATTCATCGCGTCGTGCCATACCACATTTGATTAATAACGAATAAAAGGAACGGAAGTTGATGAATAATTGTTGATAAACTTACGGATAAATAGACCAGTGTACTAACTAAACTTATAATGGCAAACATTGCACGCTTATCTTTATGCTGGGATAATTCTCTGTAGTCAGGTAGTGTTAGTGGTTGACTTGTTCACCCTGTATGCAGCAAGGCAGTGCATAAGAATTGAACTATACATTAAGCTGCCATGGAGAGAGTTATGTAGTCACATTTACATAAGTTAGCTCTTCTGCAAAATTATTACACACGCATGAACAGTGGCCTTGAACTCATGACACTTGATTTTCCTTTTCAGGTATTCGAGCAAGATACAATATGATGAAGTTGCGCGCATTCTCCTGATCACGTAAACTTATATGCAATTCTGAAGGACAGAGTGATTCCTTAACAGAATATGTAAGTTTCATTAATGGATTAATCCGTAATACATGTATATGTATTTTCAGGTTATCGATTCATCTAGATTTTCAGCATGTGATATCCGTGAAGTATATTATATTAAAGCTTATTATTACACATGAACGCAGTTTTATCAGTTACTATAACGTAACCACCGTTTAGTGGGTTGCAGAAAATTTGATAAGACTATAGTGCAATTTTTGATACCATCTATAATCGAGAGATATGTTACTCAAGTGGACCATTGCGATCATTCATTCTTGCCTTTTCCGTTCTACGTCTTTTCAGGGTTTTTTTTTTTTGGACTTTTTCCTGAAAAATCCATGATGGATTGTAACTCATACAGGCAGCATCTCTACCCCGCAAGAATCTTCATTTTTTCTTTTTTATTTATTTAGTTATTTATTTATTTATTTATTTTTATTTTTATTATCTTTTTTTTTTTTTTGGGGGGGGGGGGGTAATCTTCTTTTCTGTAACCAGTATTATCAAAGTAAATCAAATCAATGTTATGAATAAGTAGAGGGGGCTATATTTTCACTTTTTGTGTGTGTGGTAGCAGGATTAGAGGTGTCAACCATAATGGGCATCATTACACCCATTGCCATGGCCAGCACCCGGACCATCATCTGTGGCAAGCTCAGCAACGGCTGAATGGCTGAGGTCTATAAGTCTTACTCCTTTCCTAACTGTGTAAAATATACAGCAAACTAATGTTAAATTGGCATGTAATTTGATGTTGTCTTACTTTGTTATTTTATGTTATGAAGACTTTGAGTTGGTCAGGAAAACTGTGAGAATATTTGAATATGCCCTATGTCATAAATGTATGCAGGCCTACATAAAAGGTGTGTATTTTCATCTCAGTCCAAATTCGCCACATTTTTCTTTTCAACATGACTTTACTCAGGCTATTCCATATCTATTCTTCTTCTTTTTTTCAGCTCTAACTTAGTGATGTCGGCATGCTGTCTCCTAATTCCCCGTCTGCCTAGAGAGGACATGCTGTATGTCTGTGACAAAGTAAGTGCTGCACTTTTATTTTTTTTATGGGAGACGGGAATTCCATTCTGCTTTGTGACTAGAAATATAAGAGGAATATTTCTTTGCAACATTGTCATGTTTTACTTATATGACAAAGAGCTGAAATAAATCTATCCGACCGGATTTGTTTAGAAACCAATATCAAAGCTTAAAGGGATGGTATAGTATTGGTGGAGGTGAGCATTTGGGCTTTTAACTTTTTGTGATATACCAAGAACCTACTTATGAAATAATAGAGAGTATGCCATTCTAAGAGGAATTCTAAAGATTATTTGATGAAAATTGGTTTTGAAATGGATGAGCCATCCAAAAACAAAATAAAACGCAGCGATCGTGATAAAAAGTGAGTCCTATATTATATTATCATTGCTCTGTTTTGGATATCGCAGCTATTTCAAAACCATTTCTCATTATTTCAGCAAAAGACGTTAGAAACCTGAAGTAGATCTATGCAATCAATTTAATTTTCCATTTTCTGGTCAATGGTCATAGTTGCAACCTGTTAGTTTATGTAAGCAACACAACTGCGTAGTGTAAACGACCTATTTCCTTCGAAATTTTATTCAGTCATTATTTATTCATGCCAAAATCTCTTTCAGAACCTGACAGGACTAAATCCCACAATCATCACTGTGAATGCCGCGCACTAGTGACATCACTATTTGGCTGGATGGTTGTGAAATCTGCCCGAATTCCTGTATACAATCGTGTCTTCCTTCGCTACAATGTTTCCGGCCTTCTGTGCTTTGTGGCTTTCAGTATCCCAGACAAGGCAGAAACACCCGATGCATACTTCAGCAGTACATTGCAAGCCTTGATCTGAACAGGCAACTATCACGAAGAAAAACCTACGGCATTTCATTAACAATATTGTTCAATAATTGTCTTGATATAGTTTACCAGCCTAAAGTTTTCATGGTGTATACTTTTACAAGGAATTGTCACCAGAGAAATGATGTTGTTCAGCTTGTCCCCCCGTTCGTACATCAGTCTGTTATCGATTATGGCAACGTTGTATCACGAAGGGAAATGAAACGAAAAGTACAAGTGGACAAGTTAATGCAGGGAGATTACTTTAGCAGTTGAACACATCGTCACAAATTGAGGAATATCGGAAAATCCGTTTAAGAGCTATATATACACATATATTTAGAGTTTCAGTGCCGCCATTAAGAGATGAGAAAGCTACATCTTTGACGTCAACCATGGAAAATTATATAAAGAAATGTAAAGAAAATAGGCATAGTTTCACGTTTCTAGCATTACAAAAGGAGCACTTGATTTCCTTCATCCAGAAGGGGGAGGGGGGGGGGGGGAGGGGTAATATTACCCTTAACATTATGGCAACGACAAATAAGTGGAGGCAATTTGTACTTTTCATTTAGAATCAGATTTTATGGAATTCCCTTGATATTTTCTTCATATACGTTTCCATACATGAAAGTGACACTGAAACTTTAAAAAATGCATAACTTCCACTGGATCATACGATTTTCCATGTTCACTTATGTGTTCTTATGATATTGCTCCAATCCACGGGTACATTTGGGTTTCATTCCCCTTTAAGTACTGTTTGAGGTATCCAAATGAAACTTTGCATATGTATGTACGATTGGACGAAGTTACTTCTACCACCTTGTGGGTGCCAGCGTTCAAGGTCAAATATTGTAGGTCATTGTCAAATTCTACAATGTCATTTCGTGCTCTTTCTTTGCATCTCACCTTGTAAGCACTGTCGACATAGTATTGTGGTGTTCTTTTAATAACTTTCCACACTTTTGAACTATATGACCACCAAATTCACTCCTCAGATCATCTAAAGATGGCTGTCAAGTGTTGATATTGGTGAAGTCCGACTCCGTCAACAGTCAAAAAGTCAATGAGCTTACATTTGAAAATCAGTGTAATCACAAATTCGATATGTGGGCAAGACATCACTTCGCTTTTACCTTGTTAGATGGTGAATATTTGTGAAGCTTCCGTTTCTAATTCATACAGCATCAGCATACCTTATGTCTGAGAATAGTGGTAAAGAAGATAAGATACTTTGGCAACAGCGTGTAAAATTCGCAAAATTTTATTTTGTGCCTTATTTGCTGAACAAACGTCGTAGGAGGACTACAACCTGCCAGGCAGTATGGCGGAACAATTACTCTATTATTAGCGTCATAGAATAAATGACAATGATGTAGTTCTAAAGCATGCTATTCATTAGATGCTTTTGCAATGACTCCATGCATGTATACTTTTAATCGAACTAGGTATATAATCATCAATGTCTTGTACTTGAATAACGACAGAATGATTTCGGTGAGGAAAGTTTTCTGTCACGTCATTTAGGAATAAGGGAACGTGTTAATATTATGCTATTTGTTCCATAGTTATTTCTGAAGTGGTTAAATGTATTTTCCTTTAAAAAAAAAATCATTTTATATATACCTACGTTGCATCCAGATGCCTATTCGTTGAAATATATGGGCAATGTATTCAAAGGTCAAAGATCATACATTAATGGGCCTAGGGTATACAACATTTCAATAGTTGTTGTTTTGTTTTGTTTTGTTTTGTGGTTTGTTTGTTTGTTTGTTGTTGTTGTTGTTGTTTTTTTGTTTTTTTTTGGGGGGGGGGGGACACGGTTCAAAGTGTCCTGAAACCTTGTATAATGCATGCATTTAGTCATGTATGATGCCAAACTGTTCCCGCTCATACAAATGCAGCCGTTTCAAGGAAATAACATAAGATTATTCTCATACTCCATGATTTGGTAATGCTTAAGTGGTTCATACGAGTCCAGTGAAACTGTGTACAGAACAAAAAGTGGATTTGACAATGGTATACGATATCCGCAATTTACTCTTTGACGGGGTCTATCATCCGATTAATATGTATATGCACGGTAGTCCCCTATTCGGAAACTACAAGTAAGATAAGCTGCAATCATTTTGCACGCGACCATGGCGTTATAGCCAAAGGTGATCTGCAAATCCCTGTGTGCCTACAGAGGATTGGAAAACGTAACAACTTTCTATGTATAGAACAACGAAACAGAAACTGGTGCATGTATTATTCTCAGTCACTTTGTTAGTCATTATGATGATTTGCTCATTGCAGCCCGGAATCTCAGGTCGAGGGACTCGAATTGATCCCAAATCAGTCGGAATGCGTGTATCACCCAAAACAAAATCTGAATACATAACCATGATAACTGTGATTCTGCCTAGTCTCCATTGGTAGCCCATAAGGGCTGGTATCAAGTTCGATTTTCATATTATAATTATACCTTGTATTTAGATGTTTTCATCGAAATGCCCGTATACCTGTATATGGTATGCGTATGTCAGTTAAGTATCTAAACCATAATAAATTGTAGTCGTAATCTAAGTGCCAAGAATCTCATGATTTGAATAAGTGTGAACACCAAGACATGTCGTGATAAGGACTTTAAGACAATTGGCATCGTCATTATAAAACAAACTCCTAATTGTAAGGCATGTTTTAAATTTTAGATAAATTCATGTCTATGCTGGAAACATATCTTTTTGATGATTCATGATGACGTCACTGTTACATGAATATTGTACGCATGGAAATATGTAGGCCTATTCGTTTAAATGCATACAAACAACTTGTTAAATCGTCTTACATTTTTTTTTTAAGATGTGGTGCATACTTTAGAAATGTACGTAGCATGCTCTGGCTTTTTGAGGCTTTGTGTACTGGTAAAAAGCATATCTTATTCTTATAGATTATGTAAATAAGTACGTATTCAAGTACGTTTTGAATAAAACGTATCCAGACAAATGTATATCATATTTTTACCTCTTCCTTCATGCAGATGTATACTCTTGCCTAGAGGGTTTGTTTGATAGATAGTGATAGTGCTCACCTCATTGGAAAGGTAATTGGGTAAATATTTGGTTTTAGTATGTCATTCAAACACAACTATAAGTTCTACATTAACATTTCAAAACTCACAAATTCCACACACACATTTCATGATTCACAGGATCCAAATTACACCAATCTTATTTACTTTGCAGAGTGCAACAACAGCATAAGTTTGATATACTGAGCAAACAGGCTTGCATTAGTTCGCACTATTCAAGGTTTAAAGTAGTTAAGTAACCAAATTGTACGTTGGTATGTGATGCTAAGTATATTTACCTTATAGCTATAATGTTGCAAATATGTGGTGCTTATTTCATCCATAACTGCTGCAAAATTGCTTCTTTAAAGGAGCCAATCAGTGTCACTGCCTGTTCCTCTAGAGACGCAATTTGCCCAGTAATCTCAAGGTGCACTTGAGGTTATACTGGGCAACATTGCGCCTCTAAAGGCGTAGACAGTGACACTGACTGGCTCCTTTAAAGAAGCAATTTTGCTGCAGTCATGGATCAAATAAGCACCACATAGGTGCAACATTATACCTATATAATATGGCACAAAATCGCACCCTCAAGAGAGGCTACAATCTTGGAACTTAGGGTGCTTCTTTGCACCCTCATGAAAGGTGTAAAGTTGCACCAAAAGTAGAGGCAAGAGAGGGTGCAAAGTTGCGCCGAAAATTAAAGGGAGAAAGATCGCACCCTCGAGAAAGGTGCAACTCGGCACCAATTAGTGTGGGTGGAAAGATGCACCCTCAAGAAAAGGGTGAAACTTAGCACCACTTAGTGTGGGTGGAAATATGCACCCAAGGGAAGAACTTCGCACCCTCAATAAAGTGTGCAATGTTGCACCCTCTATGGAGGGGCAAAGGTGCACCCACAGGGTGCAAAATTATACCATTGCACCATGGTGCTACTTTTGCACCAATTTCTTGAGGGTGCAAGATAACACCCATAGGGAGCCACCAGTGTGACATCACTTTGCACCCTTAAAAGGTGCAAGAATGAATCATTTTTTCTTAGTGTGTGTAATAAAAGCTAACGCGTTTGGCTCTATGGATGAAAAGAGGAAAAGTCTAAACATCCTAAAACGCTTTCATTCGAAGGAGCAAGTCTCCATGTATTGATTGTTTTGTCATTTGCCTTCGAGAAGAAGACATGATATATTGGAAAAATTGCGAGTGGGCAGACTCGAAGGAGAAAAATAAAAATACAAGACCTGGTAGTCACCTGGTCTTTATATTCATTGTATCCATTCCCTATTTCCATTTTAAGTTACCATCCATTATAGGAACTGAAAATATGTTAACTAATGCAAATTTCATTCTGGCCCTAGTTTTGGAGGGGAAAAAAATGGCTCACTGTGTTTGACTCATATCAGAAATAGCCGCGTTAGAAATGACTTGACCTTTCGAAAAAGGGAACAATAAGTGTGATATAGTAATGAACGAGAACAATTAATGCCATTTTCAACACTGACGCTTGCTCCAATGTGTGTGGTTGTTGCGTGTTTGTGTGTGCGTGTGTGTGTGTGTGTGTGTGTGTGTGTGTGTGTGTGTGTTTTAGAGTCAATAATTATATACTGCGTGTACATATACATGTTGTGCTTTTCGAAAAGAAGAAAAAGAAAACGGTGGAATAGAAAGAATGAATTACAGACTCTACGTTAACGTACGCAGTGATATATACAAACATTTCCATTCACACACACGCACACACACACACACACACACTCACATGGATATAAATGTATGTAAATAATTTAGCATGCAAAATATAATTCCAAGTTTAATAGGAGTCAAACAAGAAACAAGTAATGAGTAAAAGATGGCCAAATCGAAATGACCAACTACGTGACTACAGTATCATTTTTGGAATATCGACACGAAGTGTTACTAAAGATAAGAACAAATACAAAGGATCAACTTAAAGACACATCAGTATATCTTCTCATTATGCACACACACAAACACACACAAAGACACACAGACACTTATTTGGGTTGTTCCCCTTCTAGCTCCACATTTTCTTTTTCTTGCCTACACATATGAAAATGCAATGTAGCCGTAGACATTTTCTCTTGCTCCGTTTTATTTTCTTCTATATACTTGTGTGTGTGTGTGTGTGTGTGTGCGTGTGTGTGTGTGTGTGTGTGTGTGTATACAGTATATATACTGGAATAAGGTGAAGACACGTTACTGTCGAAAACAGAATATCCCTGTCTTAATTTATCAGGACGGTCATTTATCTCTATCCAACAGAGCTGCTTGTGATGTCGCTATCCAGAAATAAAGCGCGCGGCGGACATTGTTACCATTTTTTTTTTTTTTTTTGCTTTACCGACCAACCTAGTCGATTCTCTTGATTAATCCCCTTAAAATCGAGGCCTAGACGTAATGACTTGAAACTCAAATAGACTTTAAATGAGTGAAGCGATGACGGCTCTGAAGGAATGGGGGAGAGCGCGAGATATATGGGTAAAGTTCCGAACCGACGATGAGTCCACATGTTCCTCTTTAAAGCTATTTCTGATTTAGGCTTGTGTTATGTTTGCTATATGGAAGCTTATATTTCACAAACCCGAGGGAAGTTGAGTGTGTGACATTCCCAAATTGCCGCAGAGTATGAAGATTCATCAGCATTGCCGTGTTCTATTTCAGTCAACCAAATTTTGATGACAAGTATACATGCATCAGAATTTAAACTAGTCGTGAGCCATATAAAGTCCAGCCTTCGCCATTTTCATAAACTTTCAGACTGGTCGTACATGTGATGGTGAATAATATGCGACGATCCTTGTCTTTTTATTTTAGGTAAGTTGAGTGACATTGACTTGCGCTATCACCATTCACTAAAAAAAAAATGGGGCAACTGGAACTCTTATAGGAGAAGAAATTTTTTATTGCAGAATGATATCAAGCAGAAACTATTCAGTAATTCGCTCGATATTCCATTTTCCTAATCTTGTTTCATTTTGTTCATTTATATTTCATCTTTGACATGTTTGAAGACAAAGATCCACTTCTCGATTGCTTGCCTTTAAAGGACAAGTTCACCTTCATAAACATAAGGATTGAGAGAATGCAGCATTATTAGTAGAACGCATCAGTGAAAGTTTGAGGAAAATTGGACAATCGATGCAAAAGTAATAAATTGTTCAAATTTTTGTGTTGGAACCGCTGGATGAGGAGACTACTAAGGCTCGTGATGTCATATATGTACAACAGTATAAAGAAAATGTAAAGAAAATTCAACATATCTTCACTGTTTTCGCATAATAAAAGAGCACTTGACTTGCCTCTTTCTAAAGGAAATGGGAATAATATTACCCATAACATATTTCAGTAACGAGTCAAGGGAATAATTACGTACTTTTTTTCAAAAGATGAAATTTTGTGAAATTCTCTTTACATTTTCCTTATATTGTTGTACGCATGTGACATCATACACTGCAGTAGTCTTCTCATCCAGCGGCTCCAACACAAAAACTTCAAAAATTCATAACTTTTGAACGGATTGTCCGATTTTCCTCAAACTTTCAATGATGTGTTCTACTGATATTGCTACACATTCTCTCAATCCTTATGTTAATGAAGATGAAATTGTCCTTTAAAGGAGCTGTACATTGCAAACGCATGTTGACTCTCAACATCACTTAAAGATTACTTGGATGTGTCCATAAAAAGACAATAAAAAAACACAACAACTTCCGAACCAAGATTCTACCAGTGCCATCACCTGGCAACCACTGCTTAAATACTAATATGACTAACAAAAGACGGTGGAATGCTTCTTCCCCTTAGACTGAGCATAATTTGGGTATTTCTATATCACTATAAAAGGCATATGCTCTGTCTAGGGAAAGGTGCATTCATCTTGTGAATGATTAGTACTTTAGAGATGATTGACAGATGATATCGGTGACAGAATCTTGGTTTTGAAGTTGTTATTGTTGTTGTTGGTTTTTTTTTTGCGTGAGCGTATCCAAGTTATCTGAAGAGAAATAGTAGAAAAATTATGATAGAAATATATGACACATATTTAGATACCGTTAATATTCTTTTGGCTACAACCTAAGTGATCAGGGTATTATGAATCAATACCAGTCAACATGCAGTTACATTGCATGCAGTCCCTTTAAAAGCATCACGGCGCACCAAAATGCTCTTGAGTGACACAACAACGTGATTACCCTGGCTTCAATTCGACTGTAAATTCGAGCGGACTGTCGTCTGGGAAATGAATCGTGTATACTCGAAACAAACATGTCAACCCGGATCCTAAATATCAAGATCCAAATAATAAAATTCCCTCTGAGCAATCCTGCATGTGTTTTTTCGTTTACGATAAGGACCATCACTGAAACGCAATAGCCTTGATCTCGATTGTCAAAAATGTTTCTTCCCCATTGGCACCCAATTACAATCATCACGGAATAATGGAGTGCGAAGTGATGTCATCCCAGCATCTTAACAGCAAAGAAAAAATATTTATGCTATTACAATACTATAATATATATATATATATATATATATATATATATATATATATATATATGCATGCTTGTGTGAATGTATGTATATGTTGTATATGTGTGTGCCGTTTGCGAGTGTTTGTATGTAATTGCTGCAACTTACATGAAAAAAGTAAGTCACTACATCATATATTTCGAATCGTGGTTCATACTGCGTCATAGGAGAACCACAAAAAAGACAAAAAACCACCAAAAACAAGAAAAACAACTTTAAAGTCATGGGACATTGGTTCCTTTCATTTGGTTTTATGTCTGTTTGTAGTTTCATTAATTCATTATTCGTTCTCTAATGAATGTATCTAGGGTCCCATATGGTATAAACTTTCCTTTTTAGTGGGACCTTCCATTTCCATTCCCATCCTGATTTAATTTGTACTACGCTTAATGTATATCAAAAATACAATTGTGTTTTCTACATTTTTAATTCACGTTTTTGCAATTTTTACAAATATGTTCTGCTTATACATTGTATATGATTATCTGTTTATTTGATGGAAATGAAAATAAATTTTAACTTGAACTTGAACTAGACATTAAATTACTTGGTAGGCGTAATACTCCTCGCCAGTTTTGCATGTGGAACTGTCAATATTTTTGTCATTTACTATCTTCGCAATGCGTTAAGGGCAGTAGGCCAGAGGTAAGTTACTTATCAAGCAAATTTTAGAATGAATCATAGTCTTCTCACAACCGTCTTTTCCAAACTTACGTCACAGTCACAACAGCATCACACCAACTACTTTCAGTTTCTTCTGTCGAGGCGGCAAGCTGCCTTCGGGTCTTTCAAACATTAGCGCAGTCAAATAGTGTGAGAAGATGTCTACTGATCTTCAATTCAATTCAATTCAATTCAATTCAATTCAATTCAATTCAATTCAATTCAATTCAATTCAATTCAATACTTCGTTTATTTCCATCATACGTAAAAAAAAAAAGAAAAAAGAAAAAGAAAACATGATTCAAAGCGGTTCAAGTTGTCGATTTGTCTTTCATTCATCTGATCTTCTGCGATGGGCCAGTGGTTAGTAGCAGAGTATTCATGTTTGTCTGCTTAGATGTTTGTCGGTTTGTTTGTTTGATTTTTATTCGACGTGTTTCGTTAGGAGCATGAGGCAACTGATTGGCAATTGTTGGTTGCCGACACAACGATGTACTGCGTCTACCGACCGTGTCCAACGAACTTTTTTTTTTGGCCAACATCACTGGCCATGCAACAATCTGTGAACGCTAGAAGACGAAACCTCCCGACAATATGGGAATTGCTGAGCGAACCTTCAAGCAGTCGATTACGGCTACCACAACACCATAACCCATCCAACTATATGGTGTGCGTGGAGTGAAGTCAACCGTCCTCCCAACCAGAGTTACCATTGCGAACCTTTTTTTTTTTTTTTTTTTTGCGGTAAAGTTCTCTTCAGTTGTTCAGTTCCATCAGCTTCACTTCCATCAGCTTCCAAAGCTGATGGTCAACGGGTCAAACCACCAAGTCATCACTAACTTTCTGCCTGTCCGTTTCTTTTTATCTGTATCTATATATCTATTACTATATGTGTTGTGTGTGCTTCTGCGTGTGTGTGTGTCTGTGTGTGTTGGTATCATTGATATACGTACATACATACACGCATACATACATAAAGTGGGAAGGAGGGAGAGAGAGATATACAGATATATTCCGTTTGGTCCAATCATCAAAGACAAGCTCTTCTGTTGATAAGTATGGATACGTTGTCTTTCGACAGGCTGTGATGAAGTTGATGCGAAATTGACTATTTCTATGGTGTTTTGTTTGTCCTGGTACATCTTGCACGTTATTTTATCTCACTTGTTATAATAGGTGCAGAAAGAACCGTACCAAATATTGTATATTTTTTGGCACTTTTTGTAACATGGGTTTCTGCTCTGTCCTGTCAGAAGTGGCCAACTGCATGGTCTTAGCCCTTGCAAAGATGTGTCTTCAGACATTGCCGTCTATGCAACCGTATCGTCTGCTAGCAGTGTGCACAATGCTACAACAGCACCATTTTTAAAGGGTTCTCCGGTATATAACAGGAAGCTGACGGTATAGCCGTGCGACATCCATGTGCCTGCGAAACATCGGGAAAAGTAAATCTGTGTTAGCTTTGTCAGCCATGGGAACATACGTGTAATGATGATATATGACCCTTGTCGGCCGTGATGTTTCCTGCCATGCATTTAACCCAGTTGCTGACTTTTCAGTTTTCCACCCATGCTAAACATGTTTAAAAAAAAGAAGAGAAAGCAAAAAGACATTTGAGATGTCTGTGGTCTCCACAATCACACAAAAAGCCGGTCCCGGATGTCATCTTCAGTGTATGATAAAAGCGGGGAAACTGGATAATTACCGTTTTAACTGCTCCAGCATCAAACTCATATAATCAAGGTTTTTCGTCACGGGGTCTGCCTTGAGGAGCTCGAAGAGATATTGGAAAAGTCAACACTTAAAAGAATTTATATATTGCCACCTTATTTTTTGAACATTCTTCCGGGTCAAGGTAACGACAAAATCCTTCCATTTTGAGGAAAGAAAGCATAATATCAAACAGTCAAAGAAGATAACAGAAACTTAAAAAAGACCCAGATCCACAATCGCCACTGCTTGACTTTATACACGTTTAGATGGTATTTTGACACAAGCCATTGTTCCAACTTGGGCATTCTTCTCTACTTTTCGAAAAAAAAAAAATTACTCATATTCAGATTACATTCAGAAAAGCGATAGACCATGTCGGGAAAGTAGACATGTATGACTTTATACTGTGTTTATATTGTATTACTGTTTTAGCCCTTTTACGCAATGTTATGTACATTAAAAGAAGGAGGAGACTCTAACCGGACTGACATAAGATATGAAAGAAATTACTTTGACGTAAATTTTACTAGTGAATAGGTGTCATAAAGGAAGTAAAGTAATTGACAGTAGTGCTCGACCACGACATCGCCCGGCGATGACCAGGCAGGCTAAACAGTTCACGCCCTGAGGCTCAAACCTTGCATGCTTGCATAATGCAAAACTCTTAACGGAAGGGGAGCGATGTAATATCAGGCACAAAGCGTGAAGAAAGAATCATACAACACGCACACACAGACACACGCACACAGACACACCTATATTTTGGACCCAAGCAACTGTCTCCTCTACCTAATAAGTCCGTCGCTCTTTCAGCTCTCTTGAGACGAGGTTCCCTTGTTGCCCCCCTAACGTGACAGCGTGGGAAAGAGAGGACGGTCGTCTGCAAGGTGAGGGAGGAAATCTAAACGCGATTTGTCGCCACGAGGTGGCGGGACAGCACAAATGTGTCAAATAATTTTCTGGGTAATGAGATCATTTATCGTCCCGGTACACCGTCCCGATACGTGTCACTGGATGTAATGATGACACTTTCTGACCCTGTCTGTGTCCAACTCGAACGTTGCTTGAACTTAATTGACTGAATAAGGTTGACGTATGTGAGACGTTACAAAAAGGGATCTTGTTTATGACATGAACCAATGCCACCAAATAAAGTAGAGCATCTTGTCCATGTTGCTTGCTGATAATTTATTATGATTCTACAGCACCACCTTTACTATCTACTCATCTTTTTCCTTAATGATCTACTCCGTGAATGCTGGGGGGGGGGGGGGGCAGAGGATGTAAGACATTGTGCTGGGTGTCAGACGTTGAAATGTCAAAAGCTTGAATTCTAGTCTCCCCATTCTTTCCCATTATTAGACGTAACCGTTTCACGATTCATTCTTTATCTATTGAAGCAATTTCACCGTGGATGGTGGCGACACATTCCGCTTCTTCCTTTTTCTTAACATTCCCATTTTCTCTTATTTACATGGCTTCCTTTAGTTCCCCTTCAATACTTCTCACAGAATTAACGTTGTCTTCGTTGAACTCGAAACCCCGATTTCAAAAGAATTGGATTACACATGGATCATTGTGCGAATATGTGAGGGGTATAACCCAAACTAGACCCATAGTTCCCGGAACGCCGAAGGCGCCCCCATTCGTCGAAAACTCTATCGGAACACTGCAAATGCTTTCATAAGGAAATGACTGTTTGCGATTTGGCCTGATTTGATAACGTTATCGGCAATTTATAAGCGATGTATAAGCCACTGTCTGTTTATAAGCCAGTATCCCGTGTGCGATTTTTTTGGCGAGTTATATCCCAAATGATAGTTCTCTCAAGCATTTGGTGTGATTTGATGACGTCAATGGCGATTTATAAGCGACTTGTAAGCCACTGCCTATTTGTAAACCATTATCTTTTGTGCGATTTTTTGGCGATTTATAACGCAAACGAACGACTTGAACGCCATCGATGCATCGGGTGTTGATCATCACAGAACTCTTCTGTGGTGTTGATCATCATCGCATGTACATGTGTTGCATTCGACAGCATCCATCAAATACAAAGTTCATGAGAAGTGAGAAATGAAAGTAATCTGGTGTATTTGTAAGTAAACTGAAGTTTTTTTATTATTTGTAATGTCACGCTGTCGCACATACAGTACAAAATCAACAGGGATTTCGTGGTTTAGGCCCCCACTCGCTGAAAGTGAGAGCGCACGCATTCCCTTTATTTACAATTTGTGCCGCGTACTCTACTACTGGATTGTTGTCCCATACATAAACATCTGTGTTGCCTATAGTTAGCGTTCAAATCTTTCAACATGCGTACCGCTGCACGGTGGTTCTAGACCTAACTGTATTGTATTATCAACTATTCTTCGTGAAGCATGGCTAACGCAAAGTCAATTAGAGGTGGATTGAAGGGTACCGATTGAAGTCCCCATTGCGTACACTGTATTGTATAGCGATAGTGTGTTAGTGTTACGTGTGCGAGGTGAATGAGGGCGGCCCATCCAAGCAAGGCCTAAACCACGATTTTAAGCCAAATCAACACGTTCATTTAGCCTAGATAGTATTTCCACTTCACTCTAAAGTTATAGGCCTGCCGAAGAAAGACTAAGGCTGAACACTTTTCAGAAAAGAAGAGAGAAGATGAAGACATACATGTAGTCTACTCCAATCATACAGAACACCGAACATGCAGAACATGGCAGAATATTCAAAAACATTGTCATTGACAATTCAAAACCTGAGATTGAGAACTATTTTGAACTTGCCACTTGCACTCTTGAGTCGTGGTTATCATAGAACAAGAGGCCATTTCATGAAACTAGCCAAAGCAAGGAGTCGCCTGGACATCAGGAAAAAAACAAAACTTGTATAGCCAAAGAGAATAGGCCTAGTAAACGAGTGGAACAATTAAGCTTCCATAATCAGCTGTTGACGCCCCCACACTCATTAACGTCAAGAAGCAACTATCCCACTTGGGTTTTTACATGGGCCCCATGGGACCCCCTTAACCCTGCCACACCGTGCTACATTTAGTGTTTATAGATGATATCATATCGCCAAGAACGACTACATGTAGGTGTGGCCTTCAATAAAATTCAAGGTAAAAATCTGTGTTACGTCGTAGCTGTAGCCGCTCTGCACCACTTGCAGAGTTTACCTCCCTCGCGAAGGCTAGGGCCAGGCTTGGGAAAGAGTTGCGTACACGTGTATTTTCTTCAGCATTGCTGCAGATAGTACTTTTAAATGGATTTTTGGGTACCTTCAAACTATCTCCACTTTATTTAGGGGGCATAAATGATACGAGTTCCAAATATTCTTCAGGTTAAAAAAATAAGTTTAACTTCACAGAAAAAATGTCAATTTAGAAATTAAAATACTTAGTTAGGGGGCCCAAAATAGATGCTTGTTGGTAGGGAGGACAGTGAAATCTGGT
This sequence comes from Diadema setosum, assembly GCF_964275005.1. Taxonomy (NCBI): domain Eukaryota; kingdom Metazoa; phylum Echinodermata; class Echinoidea; order Diadematoida; family Diadematidae; genus Diadema; species Diadema setosum. The sequence continues at coordinate 23,370,323 of NC_092699.1, read as the reverse complement.
TATTTTGAAATCATATCTGTCAGTACACAAAAATGTCCTATTGAACAATTTTCTAGTTTTTGTCAAATTTGAAATGGGATATGAAGGACCTTAAAAACCCATATGGAAGTGGTATCACATGAAAGCTTGAAGTATGGGGATCATTTTCTGATCATTTATTTTAATGCTAGTCTTGTTCTAGAGAGTCCGATTTTGCAGCAGAATTTGTAAATGTAATTTTTAAGTTAAAAGATTGTAACTTTACCAAATTTTTTATCGATGTAGCTGATCCATTGTCTTTCTCTAGGCAGGAGCTATCCAGTGATCCCAAACTTGTCTGGTTTTTATAAAAGAATCCAAGCAATAAGTCATTGGCCTCCCTACTGTTGGCTTTTTGCTTCCCTGCCACCCTGTTGGCTATACATTGGCATAATAAAAACTTTTTAAAATGTCCAGGAATACACCATTTCGAATAAAAAACATTATAGGTATGAATACGAAAAAGGTATTTTTTTTAATGAGTTCTTTATGCGGGAGCCTTCTCTGCTGCTCAAAAATGTTAAATGGATATTCAGGTCCCTTCAAACTCATCCCTCTCATCCACACTATGTTCTAATCATCCCCACATTAGAATTTCACTTTGAACTTAGGAATATATCTGGGCGGCTCCCACAAAAGGAATCTGTGCTGTTGCTGTATTATTCTTTACCAGAATCTGGTTACTCTTAAAAAATACCCTATAGAACAATGTGTCCACATCCGCCTATAATCGCAGTTTTACTGTTTCCAATAATATCAAGTTTCAAGTCAATAGATCAAAGGATGCATTTCCTTTGGGCAGCATTTACAATGCTCATGTACACATTTGCAAATATCCAATCATTTCAAATTTGAAGTCAATAGGTGAGAGGGTGCATTTCCCTTAGGTAATGCATCCTCTCACCTCCAAACAACCAGGAACATAGGCATCCCCATGTTTCCAATTTTCATATATTGCCGAAAAGAAACATTCCCACATTCTGTGAAAGTTTTAACTACATCATAGCAAGTTTCACTCTACCTCAAAGTCCACTGCAACATTCATCTTGTGCACTCATGACATATTCATTTGAATCCAATACCTCAATTTAAATTCAATTTGTTCAATTTTATAACTTTTTTTTGCATGATTCTGGCATACAACTCGTCAATTGCCCCGGAGAAGGGCCTTGCCTAATGCGTTCTTCACACAAAAAAAGTACTTTTTTTTTAGATAATCACATTTTTGATGTTCGAATGTCTCTGTAAAATGGAGTTCTTAATCTTCTGGGCTAGAAATTTATCTCCATTTAGTCAATATTGTTGTACACTGTTCTTCAGAATTTGAATCAATAATCTTATGATAGTTTCTACGCTACACTCACTTTTATGCTAAGACCTTTCTGCCAGGAACATTTACCTAAGCTAAGGCCCTTCTGCAGGGCAACCGACGAACTGTGCATGTCTCGTGTAAAGTGCTCATTCAGAGCATACATGTTTTTTTTTTTTAGACAACATAAAGAAATGACAGCATCTATGACCACCAAAGACAGGAGATTTCTCACTGGCATTTGATTATTTAAAACTCATTTCCACAAGGGATATATTATTACCTTTCACTTTCTAGCAATATCAGGATGGAACTTCACTAATGCAATTCAACTGTCTGTACCTTTGGCCCAATAATCATTCTCATGAAATTTCATAGTCATTTAAATGCCCACTCAACTCAAAATTATTGTGCCACAATTGAGCCAAGAGCCAAGACGCAAACTAATGAGGTGTACTCAAAGAACTTTGTTGGAAACTTGAAAGTCCACCAATCTACTCTCTGCTATACCAATACCCAACCCTAGTTCCGACATCTCTGGGTTATGCACACACTGAGAAACGGAAAGCATTGACTACATATGTTTTTTCTGGTCATTGCAGCGGGTTCCAGGCGCGGACGTGTGCGGCGATGGACGGAAGTGAATGTGATACGCTACATGGCGGGAGAAAAAAAGAGCCGACAATTTGTTGCTCGATTGTCCGCGAGCCTAAAAGGGGCTCTTTTCAACCAACCAGCCCCCAATCATTTTCTTCTGATCATCATTTAGCAACGATGCAGATGAAAGAGAGAGAAGGAGGGAAAAAGAGAAAAACTATGAATGTTTTCTTACGTCATGCGATACCCGCAGTAATTTTCTAGCACAGATGTTATGGCGATCACTCTTCGCAATGATCGGCCAAAGATTTGGCGGGAAATGACTGTTAGTGTCGGCCGCGCTGCAGACGATTATTCTGGGTCAGTATGTTTTGTTGTGGGAAACAAGCCTGGCTTTCTGTCACGTAAAGTCGTTCTCACTTCACTCTCCACTTACACTTTTATAAGAGTCTTTGCGTCTCCTTTATCTGTTCCCAGTGATAATCAGGACTTTCCTGTGGATATTGGGACATATGGCCTGTATTTTCAAAAATAGGTCCTATTAAAAAGTAATCTTTCAGATTTTTGTTGAACACAATTTAGAGATTACAGAAGTTCTCCAGGTTTATCAAACCGAAGGCAATAGATTTTTATGGTTGCTACGGCTGGGACAGAAATTTTGATGGCATGCAAATATTAAAAGATTTCTTAATACAAGTATTGTAGTTATCATTACTAACAAACTATCATTTTCATCAACCTTTTTATTGTTGATGTTTTGTTTTTTGGAGGGGGTGATTTCAAACAACAATCTTCCATCACAAACTTCCATTATTTGGCTTCAATCAAGCCATGTCCGTTTTCAGGGAGAGGCTATTTTATTCTAGAAGAGCGTTATTTAGGCACATCGTTTTGTAACATTTTGTAAGTGGCGATTTGTGTCTGATGTACAATACGTTCTCCGCTCACATCTTTCAATTAATTTGCCAGAAACGCTGAAAGATGCCTTAAATCTATTCATATTACGGCGCTTATAAACATGATAATGTGAGGGGATATCTAACCGCCAAAGCCTGTTTATAGCGAATGTTTGAATATTGGGTTTTTTTTTAATAATCTAATATAAAGGTTTGTCTGCAATGGTAATGGCTAAGACGGAAGCAAAGGAATACCATTTTCGCATATATCTTTGACTCGACACTGCTCGAGAAGCTTGGTAATAATCACTCTTGATGGAGAAATGCTGGGATATTTATGCTTCAGTATCTAATGTTGTAATTCCCCTTTTGAGCCCTCGATTACAAGAATATGAGGTGTGATAAACGAGAGAACTTTAAACATCTCAGAAGTGCCAAATGCAACATGTGCCTGTGTTTGAAGGAGGAGGGGAAGTCTAAATGAGGCTTAGTGTGCAAGCGTGTCATATTCCGGGTCATATTTTGTTACACTCATTTGCCTTCATACTCGCTTTATGGTCCATCCGTCGTTTTGACTCGAAAATCCCCTCTTTTAAGGCTTTCCGATGTTTACGTTGTCAGGATGATTAGCGTGTGTGAGATGTAAACAGTTACTTCAATTCATGCCGGGGATTACCATTAGGTTTCATCTGACAAGGAAAGACCAGGATAAGCTCATAATTTTTTTGCGAAAGCTCTCAGAAAAGGAGGCGTGAAAATGGCTTCGCGGTTGATGGACGTTTCCTGAGCTATAGTGAAAGCGGAGTGTGTCGCCCAAAAACTTGGCGCCAATTCAGTTCTGCAGAAACCACCGCCTGCGAAACTCGGAGGCGTATCGATTTTATAACGATTACGGACAGGAATGAGCTGTGTTGCGTGCTTCCTGCTGGTTCATGCTCTTAGTCAAGAATCATCCCGGAGTGATTTCTCTTTTGACAGCTTTGTGAGCATAATTCATTGACGAAAATATCACGGATGATAACTGTCGAGTTTTGCCACTGGAGGCCCCATACAGGAAAGGATATTGAGATGAAGTGCAATATTTATTGTTTGTATACACTATAGATATCCTTCAAAAGGCATTTTCAAATATTAAGACTCATAGTCATTATAATGACAATTACACATTCATGATTGTACCTGTATGCACAGTCACTATTGAAGCAATTTTATATTGTTTACTTGAGGATTTATCTGAAACCGCGATCTTTCAAAGAACACATTTCCAGCTGCAGTTTGATACCATGATATGATATTGGAACAACTGAGACATTCACCATGTTCGCGCAATATTAGGTACATACAGTGTTGCACATGAGACGGCCTGTCGGCGCTTGCACCACACATTCTTCATCTTTTTCTTTACCTATATGGACGCGGTCTACGTTCGATGAATGAAAAGTGATGATTTTATTATCCTAATTATTTTTACGGTAAACAAGTTGTTGTTGTTGTTCTTGTTGTTACCTTTTGTTGCCTTAATGTTACGCAGTGGCAGTAAGTGAATTATGATGACGTTGTCATCGGGAACATGATGATTCATCAGGGCCGGGAAACTCTTCGTCGGTCAAGTCGGTGTAATGGCTGAACCTAATAATGCTTGAATGGCGCCGTATGGTAACTATAGAATGACATTTCCGCTTTGTGCGCCCTTTAATACCGCAGCTATCCGTGGGCGCGCATATCTGGTATATATACAGCGAGGCTTCGTGAACTACTTACTGGTTTGATACTCGGAGGAATGGGGATTAACTTGAGAATTTTTCCCCCTTGATGACTAGGGATCATTTTTTGTTTCACTTCATCTCAACGTATGATCTGTGCTACTTATCCGGCACGTGGGACGAAATGTCCATTCAGTCTTTGACGGTTGCATCTTAAGTATCTACAATCTGACATCCGGGCTATTTGCTTATTTCAAAGAGTGTTTGCCCCCCCCCCCACACACACACACAAATCAGTGCGGTTCAGATCAAACGTGTGGTTTTTTTTTCTTGAGTAGAATGATTAATAGAAAAGTTGAACGGTGCCATGACCTCATCCAACATAGAAGTGTAGACTGCTGTTTTCATATGCAACTGAAAATCAGTTTTCTCTTCGTGACACTTTTATTTCTTTCTATTTAATTTCATTTCATTTTATTGTTTCTGTATGGTACTAATAATCAACTATGATCACTTTCAGAAATAAACACATGGTTCATGATTATTCATGGCTGATTTTGCACATGAAAGGTCAGCAAATCATTGTGACAGAGAACGGAGATATAATGATAATTAAAAAAAAGTCAAGGTACCATACAGGAGGATACCCAGTAAGCCGAGCTTGATATTGGGGCCTCACTTTTACAGGCATGAATGTAATTATAGTGAAACTGCTGAGCTCGCTCTGGTCTCAAATTTCCGTTTTGCTCATGATCAGTAGAGAAAACTACATTTAACCTTTCTCACTTTTCAGAGAGCATTTATTCAAAGATATAATCAGTTATTCTCGTCTGGTCTCTTATACGATGATACATCAGATAGATAACAATGACGTCGTTATCCACCTTTTAGAGTTTAAAAAAAAAAAATCAGAATGAGAAGCAAGCATGATCGGTAGTCGTCCCAAACAGGCAATAATGATAATAGCACACATTTATAAAAGCATATTGTGATTTGAAATATTCTACCCTTAGATCTGCATTTTCTCTATTCACGCGCTCTTTTCATTTTCTTTCTTTTTTTTATCATCTTTGGTTATAGATGAACTGATCAATGTGCAACTTAAGTGCTCTTGTAAGATTGGGAATGTCACCGGCTTAACCTAGATCGCAGATGATCTCTTTTCTTCCCGGCCAAAAAGGCGCTATTAATGTTGACGGTATACATGTGCATCGCACAGATTATGATTGGCCGTAGCTGCCGTTTGATTTGCATGTATGGCCAGCTTCTATAATGGAGACAACTCAAGGAGAACCCACCAAAAAGCAGGGTGATAAATAGGTTTCTATGTCACAAGCCATCTTCTCTTCTGTCTAAAGAGGGAATTATTGAAGTCAGAATTCCCCACTAGAGTGCCCATCATAGAAATGTAGAACCTTTGCGTTCTAATAATTCATAAAATACAACCCTATCCAGTATTCTGAGTGAAGTTGGGTTTGTCATCGCGACTCTGACATAGTTGGATGCGAAAAATATTTTGTCCTTTCCACATTCATGCAGAACAGAAATAGTAAGGATTTTTATGCAGTTCTTTCGAAGATCTACATAATAGGTGACGGTTTAGTGGAATGATGAATATCATTTTTTTTTCGTAGTGTAAATTATTCTAAATGTGGAAGTCATTTTTCAAATCTTAAAGGAACCCTCACTGTTTTGTTGTTGTTTTTGCTTTTTTTCTTTACATGTATTCAATGAAGTCATCTTGAACATCTAAATAAAAAAAGGTTTTGGACACATTCTTCCGTTTTCCTCCTCTCCCTTTATAGCTTCCCGGCTTTATATAAGAAGCTAGAGCCTCGGTTATTAAGTTTGCCGTTTCCTGCCCTGGCAACCAGCGGCATGCACCTGGAATCATCACATTCTTTATCATGTATACAATTTTTCTGTTAGTATTCTATGTCCGCTTGTGTTGAGTGTTGAAGTGCCGAATAAATAATAAATACTACTACTACTACTACTACTACTACTACTACTACTAATAATAATAATAATAATAATAATAAAGTTTATTACTTTGATTGACGATTACTGTTCACTGTCACATTTCATTTTTTTCCCACTCATTCATTTATTTTTTCCCACTCATTCATTTATTTTTTCATTTCCAACAGAAACATATGAATATTTTACAGAAATTAGATACATAGATTTCTTCATGATACATAAAAACATTTAGAGGTCCGTCTGTTCCAGATTATGATATGCTTTTATTTCAAATGATTTCTTTATTGGTTGACTGCTGGAACCTGCAGATGTGTCATAATATTGAACCTATACAAGAAATTGTCTGATGTTGAAGCCAGAGGATTATGTGAAATTCTTTCGCCAATTATGTAATCGCGAGTAGACATGCTTTCCCTGAGTAAATATGATTGTCATCATTCCTCTTTCACTTTCACTTTAATGCGAAATCTGAAATTCACGACCAATATGATACTACAAGGTCTCCTGCTTCACACATCGGCGTTAACGAAACAACAAAACATGTTTCCTAAAGTCATTAAAGATACAATCAACTGACAGTCGACTCAATGTTTTTAAGAACTTTATTTTGCATGGGGACTGAATAATTGGTTCAGAATCAAATTATATAGAAATGACATGCTTTTGTTGCGCTAATCAAGTTATCATGGGTCACTCTCCCTGCAATGTACTGACTGTGAGAAAATTAGTCGTTCTTGTGACGAACACACTCGGTACACCTACCACTAATGGCTTCTCATGCATCTACCTTTATGCCATCTATTCAGTCTTCTACCCTCTCTCGCCCCTCCCTCCCTCCTCTCTCTCTCTCTCTCTCTCTCTCTCTCTCTGTTCTATATCTTTCAATCCCTCCCCTATTGATATCTCCTGCTCTGTATCTCTCACTTTCTATCTATCTCTGATTATATTCGTCATATCTATCTCTCTCCTAGGTTCAAAGGTAAACTTTGGAAGTGATTTTTTTTTCTGTCGTACCGGACCATCAGAAGCGATGATTACTATCAGTGTAACTAAATTAGGAAGCTGCGTTTGGAGCTTGCATGCGACAAATGGAACTAGGCGTTAAAATATAAAAAGAAAATAACAAAAGCACGCTAACAAAATTTTCCCACATGCTGACACAAAAGTCAATCTATCAACTGAATCTATTTGCAGCAATCTACCGGGGGGAGGGGGCTAAGAACGATAATGATAGGATAATGATAATAATAACCATCTTCATCATCATCATCATCATCATCATTATCATCATCATCATCATAACATAACAGTAATGTTTGATGAAGATGGTATTCCACACAAATTAATGAAAATTGTGATAGAACAACACAATTTCACACAAATGTAGTGAAAATTGAGATAGAACAACACAATATATTTCAAGATAAGACAATATCAGATAAACTCAACGTTGGTAAACATTGCCATATAAAATCAATTACCCACAAATCATAAAGACAAAAATAATGACGACCGACCAACTAGTTATGATAGAAAAAACCCCGAATAGTTTGGGCGACGTTTGAGAGGTTTGAGGTTTAGCGATAATTTACAGACTTAAATACGAATATTGGATTGTGCCATTTTTTTTTCGACATTCGCATCCTTCCAAAATTGTTCGAGTGCTCCGTGAAATCAGCCTTTAAAAGGAGAAAAGGAAATGTCTCTCATTTCGTGTGTCATAAGAATGGGTTTTAATAAGAAGAACTTTTCTCATAAGAGACGTAGATCCATTCGGTATATTGCGTGATGTAAATATACCCCAGTAAATGCGGGCGAGGAAAAGATACTTTAACGGCAAAGACGTACTGATCGAAATGTGTATCCTGATGACACAATGCTTGTCAGTGACTCTAAAACCTAGTGGCACATTATCAGGAGTATTCAATCCTTCTAACGGGGCGAAAGACGCAAAGATACACAAGGATATTCCTGTCCTTACTTTCTACTTTGGTCAGAAAGTGCACAGATCTATGACAGTACATTGACAACGAATCCAGTAATTCTATTCAACATTAAAGCACTAACATGATTAAGCTGTTACGGAACTTTGGTAGATTCGTAATCATACCTTAACGCACTCATTATGACCTAGAGAGCGTCGTATAACTTTCTTTAATAAAACAGTGTGGTCGTATTACAGACGTTTTCATATCGAAGCGTAAAGAACGTACCCATCACACCTGATAAGATTATACAAAAAAAAAAGAACAAAGTTGGCATGATCGAATCAGATACTTCTTAATCAAGGATGCAGTTTTAATTTCCCAAAAGTGTCAGAGATGATAGAAACTGAATGAGTTAGTTGGCACTACTTCTTTTCACTGCGTAACAGATTACAGCGGGGATATTTCCGTGTGTGATGATTACTTTCCCCGTAACGACGACAATCTGTACGTAAAGAAAAAAACCAACCAACCAACCAAACAAACAAACAAACAAAACCAACGTAGATGGAAGTTAGGTGCTGGACAGAATACAGCAGTGCCTTCGCTGCCAAAGTAATTTTTATATCAAACTTTATAATTTCTGAAATAGACTGACACTGTATATATATATATATATATATATATATAGGAAGAAAGAGTCTCAAGTACGCCATGGATCCAACGATTACATTTTTTTTTTAATCGTTGGATCCATGGCGTACTTGAGACTCTTTCTTCTTATATATATATATACGTGGAAAATTCCTATATATATATATATATATATTATATGTATATATATATATATATATATATATATATATATATATATATAAGTAAAAAACATATTTGTTTGTTCTGGAAAAGGTTTTTTTTTTATTTTTTACTTGCAGTACTCTTCACTTTTCCTCTTCTTTCCCCCTCTCTTTCAATTTATTTAATATTTTTTTGTGTGTGTATGTGCATATTTTTACAGCTACCTATTTTTGTCCATACTAGTTTCATTGTGAAAATGAGCCTGATATTGAATGAAATTTAAAAACAATGATAAAAATTATTCTCATAATCCAATGTCCTCGTTTAGCAGGAGACATGGTTGCAATTGTACGTAAGCAAATAATTGTTCTGTTTTTATTCAGGTAATACGAGTTGGATACAACGGTAAATTTTAGATCTTCAACCACCTATTGCATGCACGAAACAAACAATATGCAGCATAGTTGCTGTTTTTTATGCAGGACTACCGCAGCGAATGAAAATTTGAACCTTTTTCTTATACTAAAAATGAACTGCCCTAGTATCGACGAATTCCAAACTTGCGAGCTTAAATCCTGACCGTTTTGTGTCTATTCAAGTAGGAGGACAATGCATAATTTATCCAGCCCGTGACCGAAAAACATTCGACAAAGCAACCACATACATATTTGCACCGACAGTATATTTATTGCCAAGCTGTGAAAAGTGGGCTTCTAAAACCAGAAACCCTCGCATATTTTGTTCGCCAAAGTAATTATGGTGGGTAGATCCTTTCGATGCCTTTGCCCGTGATTTGGAATAATTAATGAGCGAAATCTTGACAAAGATTAAGGGAGATTTTGCCGTAATTCCCCCTGTCGCATTCAATTAGAGCTGTGGAAGGATAGTTGTACGTAAAAGAATTTGAATGCCGAAAGGAATAGTCTCGCCTGGTCAACGACGCGTGTACGCAATGCGTGCATACTGATCTTAAGTAGATGTGAACGTGTGGTGTGAATGTGTCATCGCGCGCGCTGCGCGCGCGCACCTGTGGGTGTTCCTTCTATATTGTTGAAATTGATTGAAACACACTAGTAGATGTCTTAATTCCCGTATTCGCCGGCGATAAGGCAACACTATTTTCAACAAAAATGAAGCAGTGAAGTCGGGGTGAGGCCTATACGCCAGCACAAGCAAATTATTGTCTTTCCAACTCAGAGAATCACCTGCCTAACCAACACACACAATCATGAATGGGACTATGCAATGTGCCAATGAACAACGCGATATCAACCACTGAATTAATCAATCTTACAGACAATATTTTGTTCTGCAATCAAGTGACAACTTTTATTTATCAATGTATACTTATAACTGCCACTGGTGCCAGTTCAGAGGACATTCTTTTTTCTTTCTTTCTTTCTTTTTTTTTTTTTGTCTAACAAGGAGAAAGCACAGCGCGATTATCTGTTGGTGTGCTTAGCCGTAGCAGCGAGTGCAATCCTGCACACATCACACAAGAGCACTATCTCATGCAATACTCGGCTTCTGATAGCACAGTGTGTGTGAATGAAGACCCACCTGTAGAGCATACTCACCTATTGAATAGTGTGTGTGAGTGTACACACACTCAGTCATTCTTCACATTCGGGTCCTACACACAGAAATATCATTCAAATCCTGACACGCTGTTTGTATCAACCGAAAAAAAAAGATATAACAAGCATAAATTATTTGTGGGAAACAAGTGGAAATATGCAGCAATGACAAAGTTTATTATTGATAAAAGAAATGTAGAAAACCAATAAGGATATGATCACAACAAAATCCCTAAGATTTTTTTTTTTTCATCACCAAAGTCAGGATGCAGCTTATCCGGCGTTGCGGCCTTATCGCCGACGAATACGGTACTAATACGAAGGGTTATATAAATATAGACAATGGCGTAATAATTTTACAATTTTAAAAACTGACATGACTATTTTTGGTGTAGACACGTCAACCGTCAAACACACACAAACACGCACTAAAAAAACCAACAACCCTTGGTTTATGAAGTTTGCCCTTGATTACAAAATGACTTGTCACCAATCTAGTTCACATGCCCTCCTTTTTCGAGGACTATACGATTCTAGGGACATTCCCTTGTGGTTAAGCTCTATTGCCATGTTACACAACTATCCAGAGAGGTGTCACTTCAAAAAGTGCAAACTATCACTTTTGTCTTGTTTATTATTATTATTTTTTTAGGAGGATTTTTTTTCCCGCATTTACCTGTTACAGATTAATATTGTCTTCTCTGTTTCTAGGAATCTGACTAGCAACACCTTTACAAGCGGCTTGTTAAGCACCAATTTATAAGACTATAAAGTACATCAAGCTTGCAGTGACACTGGTTTCAAAAGATACCATGACATTTGTTCCTGCGACAATTGCTTCCATGAAATATCTGCACCCTAAGTCAAACAAAGATTGGATACCCACAAACGTTACCCTAACCCAAATACTAATCCTCACATCAGACTAAACCTAAAACCCATCACAACCCTAACCGTAAGTCCTTGGAGAGAATAAGACCGGAGCATAATTGTCGCAAGGGCGAATGGCGTGTCACTTTCCTGAAACACGTGGCTCTACATCTTTAAGAAGTAATGGGACTCCTGTAGTCTAATACATGTACTTATATCGGGAAATGATAGTTGCCTCAACGAGAAGAAGTAATTGTGACAAATTAAATGACATGAAATGGATCAAAGTGATAGTGATATGAAATCTGACTGCATTGTCTGCAGACAGTAGCAGCATGAAGCAGGAGGCAACATTGAATTTTTATGACCGCAACAGATAAAGTACAGTGCATACTCCGTCTTATTTTTCCATCCAAATGCAGTTTTAGCCATTTCTGTACCTTGACGGTTTAAAGTTTGTTTTGACCACGGCATAATAAGTTTCGTTTTCATCAAACATACGTTTTGATCTTTTCCTAGAATATGTGAGTGTGTGTATATGCGTATGGCAACAAAGAATTTCTGAAGAAGCAGATTCCTTGCTTCAAAACAAACGAATTTCTTATTTCAAAACAAGCAAATTCCTTTTTCAAAATAATGTGAGTAGGGGAATTGGGTAGGGCAAATTATAACCCCCTCACAAGTTTGGCAAGTTCGGCACTCGAAAAAAAGAATGAGCTTATGGAGCGCGTGCCACTGCGTAATATAGCCCCCCTCGGCGCAATGATACCCGAGGGCTGGAATATAACGTCATCAGCAACAGTAGCGAAATCAGTGCACGATGTCGCCGCTTTCTCCCCCTCCCTAATTTCGTATTCCGGACAGAGTTGAAAGAGATAGCTCTTATTAAATCCATGAACCTTCCGTTCACATTCCCCGCCAGCTTTTTTTTTTTCTTCCTGCCTTCTCATCAAAAGGAAAAGAAGGCGAAGATTTGGTGATTCCGCGAGTCGGTCAGACTGGAAAAAATATCCCGTCGTGGGAGGCGGTGTTCATTCAGAGATTCGACCGGGGAAATAAGAACGGAAAGCAATAATGCATTCGATACGCATTATTTGCGGCAACATGGCAGCAGAATCGACGGGTGAAACCGATTTAATCCGGAGTACGTTTATGCACAGAAGAGAGAGAGTTAGGAGGGAGAAAGAGAGAAAGAAATAGATAGAGAGGGAGAGAAGGAGGGAGGGAGAAGGAAGATGGGAGGAAGAGTCGGGTTTCAAGAATATCAGAGGATTTCCATCCCGTCATCCAGTGTTATGCTTTATAGGAAAACAACGGAAATGGCGATTTTTTTTTTCTTCCGTAGACAGCCAAAAAGTCGTGCTCACGATCCCCTGACATCCACTACATGTTGACTTCTGCTGATGTAAAAGGGTTTACAAATCACAAAGTCTGGAACTCTGAATAATCAAAATATTCTATGATGACTCATTTTTGTTCTACGACAACTAAACTCCAACCCAAATCTCACAAGAAAGCCACAAAGTAGCTCTCTTGCCTTTCGTGAAGTCTTTAACAATAAACTCACCTTAAATATAAAAATGACCATGCGTTATGTTATTCACATTGTCTTGGATTCACACTACAAGAAAGATCTCACAGAACCATTCCACAGCTACTGTGATCAATGTCATAAGTAATGGTAATCACTGCTGTTACGAAAATGTTCAACTACTCAGAGTGTGGCGAGAAATATAGGTGTCGTATTTAGAATTGCAAAACAACTGAGCTATTGATGAAATGGTGCACGTATAGTTATGGAAGGAGTACTCCACGTTAGGCAGGTTGTTAGGCATTGTGACGTTTATTTCATATGACTTATGACATTGATGACATCACAGATGGCTAGCAAGATTGCTGAAGAAGGAAGCTTAGTGGATGAAGAAAAGTGAAAAATCAAATGATTTAACTCATTTATTACATATTTCAACGCAATTCCTGAATTTGTGCTGTGAAGACATATTCACATCAATTTCATCAGAGACACTGACTGGACCGGAATTGACTGCTAGGTGCCCTGAAGCATAAATCAGAACCATGCATTATTCTAAGCTACTGTACGTATTATTTCTAAGATTAGCTGTAGATGTCAATACTTATTCATACTTAATGGTTCACGTGCATGATAATATTATTGTCCAATGTATTAAGTCTGAAGGCATGTGTGCAATATCCCCTTGACTGGTAATTGATTTCTCTCTCTTGATTTTTGTTTGTGCATCTGTCTTTTTCCCCTTGTTTCTTCAATTCGTCCTTTCCCTATCATATCTATAATATGTTCATTAAATTTATTCAATTTGAAAGCATTGTTGGTAAAGTAAAGGAGGAACAGAATCGAGTCCCGTCTTAACAGACTCACTCGGAGGCTACCCGGACGTTCTCCGGGTAAGAATCACCCGGGTAACATTCAATAAGTAAGTTATCAAAACACGGGGTAAAGATGAGTGCACCGTCTTAACAGGCGTTGCTCGAAAACCTTCTCCGGGTACGTTGGTAGAGCATCCTTGGCTTGTTCGTTACTGATACGCTAGAAATGGAACCATTTATCACATCACTGCCATTACACTAGCAAACATTTTTGTCAAGTACTGTGCACGTGTGTAATGATAGAGGCATGTACCATCTACAGAGGCGTTTGAATGATTGTCTTCCTTCAAATACGTTTACCGTGCAAACACAGTTTATATTCTTTTCTTCTTTTTTTTTTCTTAAAGATATCTTTAGAAAATAAAAATATTTTAGAAGGTAAAAAAAAGTATACAAATCATAAAATCAACAACATATTTTTCAATCAGAACGCGACTTTATCACAATACCATACAACCCACAGAACTCCATAAGTATATTAAAGGGAGAATTCACAGGATTTATGTGGCAGTGTCGGCAGCGCTGTCCGCATGACGTCATCTGGCCTCTACCCGGGGTCAGATTTACCTTGTGATTGTCTGAACAGACACCTACCCGGGTGTTCTCTGGAGGCGAGCGTCTACCCTGGCCGGTCGCAGGGTGAGATTTACTCGGAGGTAACCCGGAAGCTACTCGGAGGCTACCCGGAGGCTTTCCCCTGCGTTGCGTCTGAACAGACACAATCTTACCCGGGTAACAATCCTACCCGGGTAACAACCTTACCCGGGTGTACCCGGAGGCTACCCTGCGTTTTGTGGCCTGTTAAGAGGGGCATACCAGAGAAATGAAAGAAGAGAAAAACGGCCGAAGAAGAAGAAGAGAAACAGAAGTCGAAGCAGAGAAAGGATGTGAGCTACATGTAAAATGAGTTCAAGCAAGAGATGAATAAGAAAAATTAATTCGAGTGAAAGGGGAAAAAGGAAGAGAGGGTCATAGGAAGGAGCAATGAGGACGAATACCAATAGAAGTGGTGTTCGAATCAGATGCCACAATCATTCTAAGGGAGGAGGTCTGAGGTTGAGTTGGGTGTGGAAATGGAGGAAATAGTTAAACCCAAATGAATTAAGTACAAACGCTGATATGAGCATAAATAGTCGAGATTGGCTGCAATTAAAATTTCATTGATAAACAAACCAATCTAATATATCAAATTATTGTACACATTCAAAGTAGGACATTTAGATTTCCAGAATTTGGCTTGTGTGTTTGAACAGCATATACCCATTATTCAATTTAATTCCATTTCAGTTCTTCATCATATTTATACTTTTATTTCCTTTACTTATGCTTCGCAATGGTTCTAACAACCCTATTTCAAAGTGATTATTTCTTGAAGCTATGCTCGGATTTTCCCTTCAGTATCATTTCTCTACTATGAATGAGAGATGCTTGAGCCATCTAGTAGGTCACACATCCTCAACATTCTCCATGGTAACAGATCGAAGGAGGAGAAAGGAGAGCAGGGTCAGTAGGGTGTAAAAACGGGGGAAGATGAGGAACGTCTTCTTATGACGCGGATGTCATGCGAGCAGATCGGCCGCAACCGCTCGGCACGTAGTCGTCGGCAGTGCCGCGTCTCTCGGCGCACCTCCGAGGGGTTAGAGGAGAATCCGTTTATCACGAGGTCATGTTTCATAAACTAGACACTCCAATATGCGGATGAATATTGAAGGAGGGAGAGTAACAGGAGGCTGTAAGAGAGCAAGAGCTGGATAGAAAAATGAGAGCCCGAAGAGAAGATGGAGTGAGAAGAGCGATGCCTGAATAATGAAGAGAAGAAAAAAGTACGAGAGAGAAAGATGAATGGTTAGCGGCACATTGCGAGTTTTACGATGCTTTTCGGAGCACTTCAAGCCCAGCTCTTCAAAATTTCGAGTCGCCCTCTTGAATTGCCGTCGTAGTGAGGAGTTCTCTCGAAGTGGCACGAAAAAAGAGACAGCTCAGAGAGGGATAGAAATCATTATACTGCATCGCAGCATTGAATGCAAACCCCCAAGACTTTCGCCGTGAACGAATCGCGCATGATATGCCCCCCTGGTTCGAGAAATCCGTCCAACGGTGGTCCACCTCCGCACAGAGTCCACGCATTTTCCGCACACGAAAAAGGAGACGACAGAAAAAAGAAAAAAAAAAAAATCGGCAGTCATAGGGCTGACAAGTGAAAAACGAAACACAACAACAACAACAACAACAAAATAATAGCGTAGTAGAAGAAGTCTGGTGGAGTCGGATGCTGGGTCATACAGGTGCTACTGCTACTGTCTCTTTAGAATTTGCATATGATTCCTGGAGAATTTGGCAGTGTCGTCGCAATCATTATAATGATGAGCGTCCTTCTCCTAATATGTTCTTTTTTGGGCCAATTATATTCACCTACAGAATAAGCCCTCAAATAACTCATCGACAATATTCAATTTACATCCTACTTGAAAGAAGACCATGTTCAGAACTGATTTTCCCCCTTTTTCTCAGACATTGCTCGCGTTATTCACGGAGTGAGTCTTCGAGAGGATTTTTTTTTTTCAGAATAGAGGATAAATTGCCAATCATCTGTAGCGGAAATGAAATCACTATACTCCCAAATACGCAGACTATATACACTCATTCAACTTTCCTATATAGCATAAACGCTGTTTATCAAATGTGACAGTTTGTGATTGCAGTGACAAAAAATGAGGCTAGAATAAATAAACAGGAGGGTGTAAAATGAAAGACATCTAAGCCGGAGAGAGAGAGAGAGAGAGAGAGAGAGAGAATATGATGAATAACCGGTGTCATCTGGTGATTGTCCGAAGAAATGACCGCTCTAATTTTTACGACCCCACATTTTGATTGAAACTTCGGATTTGTATCTCACCACCTAGAATGAACAAATCTGTGCGACGGAGTAATGAATTATGCACTGACATCATCTTCTAGTCTTTTACTGAATATACGCGGGGGATTAAAACCTTGTAGGGTCATGGATTTTGTTCACTGCTCCATTTATTTACGCAGAATCTGGTTTATTTCCACGTCATCATCACAACGAATAGGAGGGATATTAGAGAAACATGCAGGTACATCGAGCACTGACGCTGAAAAACAAGTAAAATGACACAAAATATGACTCCAGTTCTGTGGCACTTTAAGGCAAGAAGTAACATCTCGAAGGGATTTTGTATTACTTTGTGCATGTTAGTACATGGTTCAAGAAATATTAGTACGACAAGTTCAAGACTCACCAAGAATAAGATACACAAACAAACAAACACACAGAAACACACACGCTCTCTCTCTCTCACAGACAACGCACGCATACATATACATATAAGAGAGATAGAAAGTTGACGAAATTTCGCCAGTTAGGCTTTACATGGTATATTATTATATAATGATGTTTGGAGTCCATATCAATAGAGAAGAGATGGCAAAGTAGAGAAGTAATGCATTTTTAAATCCAAGAATAATATCTGTCAATGCCAAATTTTCGACGCATGCATTCTTCCTCTTCAAGGTCGACATGAATTATCACATTAATTCTTGGAGAGGGAGAAAGGAAGAGAACAAAAGATGGATATAATTTTGCATGAAGTTGTGCCTTCATTCAATTTTTTTTTTGGAGGTTACACATTCGGCAATCTAGTCCCCTCTTTGTTGAAAAGCTGGAAATCTCAATTTATTCTTCACGATCGCTGAAGATAAATCGGGCTGCCATTTTCGCAGCTAATCTTGATAACATCGATAACATCATGGTAGTGTATCCCGGCAGAACAGGTCCCGAAAATAAAGTGTCTTTTGATCGAATAACAAGAAGAAGGAATTGAGCATTTATTTTGGTTGAGATTTTCCCCATAGTATTCGAGACAGTAACAGACACAGAAGCTATTAAAAGAACTTAAAAATGATTTCCCCGTATTTCTTCTGCTCCCAATCAGTGCCAATAGAAGAAGACTGTACCTCTCTTTCTGGCCTCTAAGCTACTTAGTCTTAGTCCATTGGTCCAAACAGGGAAGAGAGGCCCATCTCGATATATCTCTAGAGAAGATCAATTAACTGACCTGGGGATTGCACAAGAACTCGTAGGAAGTCAAGGCAAAACTTCACCTTGAGTCCTAAATCCTCTCTTTTTCAGGAAGAAAAAGAAGACAGATAAGTGATATTAGGATTCCTCGTCTTAGTTCCTAAATACAAGACGGAAATGAATCGAAAGAATAGCGTAATAATGATGGCACGAGATGTAAGGAATGTCTTCACAGCCAAATCATCACGGATTGTCCGGGATGCAGTCCGTATTAATGACCCTCATGGTGATTGTTAGGAAATATTCGCCAATCCTCTCCGCCGAGTTGATGACGACGTTTGGGGCAGTCAGTTAATAACGCTTAGAGGCCGTCGGTAGGTTGTATAGGCATGCAGACAACGCAAATACAAAACGCCCTGAAGAGGCATTACTACAAAACAAAGTTTGCAGAGGTTCCAAATTCAGACTTCATAACATTGAAATAAAACATTTATTTGGTGTGGTCACCGAAACTGGGAACATGATATTATTTCAGGCACGGAATATTGGAAAATTAAATCTCAGATTCTTAGCGATATTCTCCCAAATTCAAATTGCTCATCTCGTGCTCCGCAAAGCTTGAGGAAGATTTCTTTAGGGAAGACAACAATACGATGAAAATATTTATAACTTTCAGTGGCGCCATTGGCTATTGACTTGTCTTCCCTTCGGAACGATTAACCACAAGGAGTTGACCCCTGTGGTAGTTTGGGTGTTAAAGAGACAATTGCGAGCTTTAGATCTGCGACGCGAACGCTAAGACGACGCAGACTCCCGGGTTGAACAATTGGAAACGGCTGTCTCCCGCATGTGCAGGACACAATTTTGTGCCTAATTAGAGTCGACTTTACGTTCACGTGGAAGATCTAAGGCTCGCTAAAAACACGGTGTAAAAAATGACCGCATAATACACATGGGTAGTATATTCATGAACAGGTGAGAATGGCAGATGATATCTCTCTATCCAAAGTGTCTAAAATCAACAAGAAAACGAAACAAATGCAATATTGTGTGTATGTGTGTTCGTGTGTATGCAAAAGATGGATTAAAAGTGGATTAAAGGTGGATTAAAGGTGGATTAAAATGTCGGAGTTATTTTCGGAAGTCAAGAATTATACGTGTAACCGTCATGCTTAAAGTCACTGTTAAATCTCGGACAGATTTTGTCCTGGAATATAGATTTTTACTGGAGAAGTTTTTACTCTGAGTAACACTAGAATGTGTTTTCATACCAAGTCACTTCTGTTTTCTTTAAACCTAAATTCAGAGGTTTTGGAAACAATAACTGTCACGAGAAATAAAAAAAAAATAGATAAATCCCTCAGACTTCTCGACTCAAACATCCATAAAAGGTTTGTTGAATACGGCCCGAGATCAAAATCATATGTTTATCATTCTATATAGGTGAAATTGCCTCCCTGGTGAAATCAGTCGAATTAAAAGAGACACAATATGGCCAGTTTTATTCCATGATAAAAATGAGCTTCTGCTTTCGATTAGTTTCATTTGTGGGTCATCCCACAGGTATTCTTCTCTTGTCATATTATCAGGGCTGAAAACTGGCATCTTGGGGGACCACCGGATACAAAAAATAGAGAATTATATCAATGTTTGTCTTTTTCGATTCTCAACGGTCTCTCATATATATTCTATGACATATATATTTGAAAAGTCGGCTTCTTTAAAGTCTCCTGAAGTCCAGATTTATGATTAATTGACTTCCAAATACATGTGAAACAATTTCCTTTTTGTTTAGATTGATTAAAAAAAAAACTGTCCCGCTTAGTATTATATCTCTTTCATGAACATGGGAGTAGCAAAGGTAATCTCTTCCGCCATGTCAACAGAGGTTGTAAACTTTAGCTTATCGAAAAAAAAAAAGTCTGATTTATAAAGGCCGCAGGGCATGTATTGCTGAATCAATTATTAAAGGAAAAGACTCTAGGATTGTTATTCGAAATGAGACAAAAAAATGTGTCGCCATTTGTTCGTCTTTTGAAAACTATTGCGGATGTAGGTATCGTCTTTCTAGGCGACATCCCTGCTCATTTCACATGCTCTTTAGCATTCAGGGTAATTATTATACTTTTGTATATTCTCTTTTATAAAGCCCGCCTTTTCTTTGGTGTAATCTCTCTTTCATACAACCATGACACCCTTTTTTTCGTACAACCTGCGTTTATGTATTGTTTGTGCGAAATAAAACTTTTTTGTATCAAATTAACTATATTCCTGTCTATACACGCCATGTCAATTCCATATCCCTAAATGAAATAAGTCCTATAGTAACTTTGTATTTATCTGTTTTCCCTCTTTATTTTGTGGGTTTTTTTTATCAACATTCTTTTAATCAGGACTCATTGAAGAGCAACCTGTGCCTAAAGTGAGTAATCGTGCCGAAATCAAAGAAGCTCCATAAACTCAGACGGGTTGTGAAAATAGGTAGAATAAAAAAGAATACAACATATTTTACTGACCAACATCAACAGCGTTTAAAAGCGACAAGTAGTTGCAGGGCAATTATCACATATATAGTATCAGTATGTATAAACTTCGTCGGTTCATGAATGTCATGGATTGTTCAGCATTATATCAAATAATTCAGGCAGTTGCTCACCTGCATTGTGCTGGATGGTCCAGATATGGTCTTTCATGGTTGCTGCAGAGACAAGACCGTCATTCAGGCAAGAAGAAGTACTTGTTTTAGTACCATTTCACTGACTCTCCCTAATTATATTGTGAGATATAGATCTAGCAAAAAATCACCTTTTTTATGTTGCTAGATTATATATCCACGGGACATTTTGCTGGTGCATATTTGCAAGCCTTATAAATTACTCATTAACCATTGTTAAGGAATTTATTTTTTTTAATGTAAATGGAGGCTATTTCGGTATTCGAATGTGACCGATCTTCGACTTAGCTCAAACACGCGATTACGTCAGTCTCACAGCCGCAGAATGGAAATGCTACACTCATGACGAGAGTCTAGTCTGTATCTCCGTCGGCAATTTCCAAACCAAACGGTGCCAAAAGATTTAAAAAATAGTCTATCAGTCGGTATGATTGAGCAGGACTTACTGACTTGTTTCGACAGCCCTCTATTGAATCATGTCTCGGCTCTGCGGATATTTGCCCCCACCCCATCCAACCCTTCCCCCAGCTACCCGCAGGCGAATTCGACGAAGGTTCAATGCCCACGCATTCAGGGTGTCATCACGACGCATTGTCGTCTGCCCGGAATGATAGACCGCATCAATTTTGAAGTTCTGCCCAAGATCGATTATGAGAACACAGTATGTATGCCCACGTTAGGGGATAACCTCCGCTCGAGAAATTCTAGAGGGGGAGAAGTTTCCGTTGCATCACTACAAACTAAATTAATTTTGAGCTGATCATTATTATTATTATTATTATTGTTTTTCTTATTACCATTATTATTATTATTATTATTATTATTATTGTTTTTGTTATTACCATTATCATTATTATTATTATTATTATTATCATTATTATTATTATTATCTTTATTATGGTCATCATCATCAGCATTACCATTATTATCATTACGATTAAATATAGTAACATGTAGGCCCTATATATAATCGTGAATTTGCCTGTAATGGCTTTTGGCAGTCCTCCAAAATAAAGACATTAATCTGTTCTCTTTCACTCTCTTT